>NC_034175.2:74390577-74418077 GCF_002021735.2 Oncorhynchus kisutch | reverse complement strand
GTGTGTTGGCTGAGGGACCGTGGTGATAGTGGTGTGTGTTGGCTGAGGGGCCGTGGTGATAGTGGTGTTTGTTGGCTGAGGGGCCGTGGTGATAGTGGTGTGTGTTGGCTGAGGGGCCGTGGTGATAGTGGTGTTTGTTGGCTGAGGGACCGTGGTGATAGTGGTGTGTGTTGGCTGAGGGACCGTGGTGATAGTGGTGTGTGTTGGCTGAGGGACCGTGGTGATAGTAGCCTGTTATTAAGTGTGTTTATATTTATAAAAAATTATTATTCACGTGCCATATAATCAATACTGGCTAAGCCCTTTACTTTAAACTAGCAAAGAGTTAGTCTGTGTGGTAATAATGATGTTTCCTGTAGATGAGATTGGGTGAGACCAGCTTTTCGGTCTGGTCATTGATAGGTCGTCTTTCGTTGTCCACTGAGTTTCCGGTTCTTTTGGCAGAATTCTGATATTCTTCTATTTTTTTCCCCTGTATTGTTTTGTTGGTGTTTTGTGTGGTTCTTCACTGGAAATCTTCTGCCTGACTTTGTCATATCGTGTATGAGTTTGTTGAGTCATTGAGTGACTCACACACGCCCATGTAAAGACAAAAAAAAACGTACTCTTTCTTCTGCCTGAAAGCAACTCAACTTGAATGAAGCCCACGGACGGAGGAGTGTATCATCAACATGTTATTGTGGATGGCTGGGAGTGTCTCAGGACTGGTACTCTTTTTTTAAATAAGAGTACGCCTAGCTAGAACACTTTGAGTTACAGTCTGGTCCATTTAAACACTACCACCAATCCAGAACAGAGGTATCCTTCGTTCGGTGCGTTTGTCTGCTGGATCCAGTCTAGTAGTAGCCTACCGTCGTCAGCCTTGCTGCGTCAGTCGTCATTGGCACCTATAGTATACAGGCCTTCTATGTCACATATAAGGAATTCAGACTGGTGTGAATTTGAAGCAAATATATTGAAATGCTTTTGTTCTACTTGTATTTTGTCTTGATGACCTTAAATGTATCCCATCTTACCCTGTAGTGGATGGTGGTAGCCTCTTCTCTCCTAAAGGTTGTTTGTTCTATGATATTGTGTTACTGTTGTTGTTGTTGTTGTTATTGTTGTTGTTGTACAAGTCAATAAATGTACACGTAACACTGACAAATCCTCACTGGTCCAAAAATGACATGACAACAACATTGGTTTTTTGTTGTTGTTGTTTTTTTCAGTTTCTAAGTGTTATGTTTGTATTTTCAAATAATACACAAGTCAAAATGATTGTTATGACCACAACAATCCCTCACCATCCCTCACCATCCCTCACCATCCCTCACCGATGCTCAAATGTCCAACAATGTCCACCTATGTCCACCTATGTCCAACAATGTCCAACAATGTCCAACAATGTCCAACAATGTCCACCTATGTCCACCTAAGTCCACCTAAGTCCACCTATGTCCACCTATGTCCACCTATGTCACCTATGTCCACCTATGTACACATACGTCCACATATGTACACCTATGTCCACCTATGTCCAACAATGTTCACCAATGTCCAACAATGTCCAACAATGTCCACCTATGTCCAACAATGTCCAACAATGTCCACCTATGTCCAACAATGTCCACCTATGTCCACCTAAGTCCAACTAAGTCCACCTATGTCCACCTATGTACACATATGTCCACCTATGTCCACCTATGTCCACCTATGTCCAACAATGTCCAACAATGTCCACCAATGTCCAACAATGTCCACCTAAGTCCACCTATGTCCACCTATGTCCACCCTGCCCTGAACCACAGAAGGATTGTTACCATGACCATACAGTCACCATTTTCCCACACAAAATATGTTACACAACAACAATATAGCCCACACACACACACACGCACGCGCGCACACACACACACACAAAAACGTGCACTATCTCTATTAGTTTGACTCTGCTTCTTCTCAGGCTAGTGAGACATTCCTGTTGGAAAGACAACCTACTGTGCTGAGAGCCAGTCAGTCCCACAGCGTTGGATACTAAAGTGCTGCTACTACAGCACATGGTGGCCTTTACAGGCTAATGAGAAGGACATTGTTCATAACTGAGTGTGGCTGTCATAGAAATATAGTCTATAGATTATGTCTCAGTATTTACTTCACTGTCCATTAGGTTTGTGTTTGAGTTAGTAACAGTGCAGTTAACTTCAATGGCTGAGAAAAAAACAAACATATTCTACTGATTGACAAACAGGGTGTTTTTGTATGTTTTTTTGGAGGGGGGGTATTTTCTATCAACTGTACAACAACAACCCTAGTACATTGTTACCTACCTGTTTAATGAATCATGGTTCTGTCCAATGTCACTGGAACCCTTTGGTCCAAACAAACGGTTTGGTTTCCAAGACAACCGTTCTTGGTCCAAACAAACTGTTTGGTTTCCAAGACAACCGTTCTTGGTCCAAACAAACGGTTTGGTTTCCAAGACAACCGTTCTTGGTCCAAACAAACGTTTGGTTTCCAAGACAACCGTTCTTGGTCCAAACAAACGGTTTGGTTTCCAAGACAACCGTTCTTGGTCCAAACAAACGGTTTGGTTTCCAAGACAACAGTTCTTGGTCCAAACAAACGGTTTGGTGTCCAAGACAACCGCTTGGTTCTTTTCTCAACAATGGCAGTATAAGTGTGTCTTGTTTAAATGGATTCTGCCACCTGTTGATCTGGTTGATATTATAGTAGGGTATTAGAGAGGACTGAAGAAAAGAAAAGAAAAATACTGAAAATGTTTTTGTTTTTGTTGTTGATGCAACAATGGAACATGGGAAATAAACATTGATTGATGTACACACCAGATAACACTGTACTACTTTGTTACCCTGTCTAACTTTGTGTGAAATACTGCTACATACTAAGTACATCGGAGCCGTAACTATTGTAGGGAATGGCAGGGTAAGGAAACAGAGTTGGTAGGTCCCAGAGTGCTGTGGTTAGATCTGGTAACCAGGTAAAACTTCTGACCTTATCCGATATGACATCAGTCATCTGTTGAAAAAAAGGTGGTATATAATGAGACCAGAGTTATTCTAATCAGGTCACATAGTTAAAAAAAAAAAACTATTGGGAAAAACTCCTGGCCTTGGGGAGGATGAAATCTCTGTCAAAACTGCAGTGACCCTGTACTGTCCATATGAATATATGGGTCTGGTCTTTCCCTACCTGTGTGGTCCAATTAGCTTCCCGCCCTACTTTCATTCTTCAACACAGATGTAGTGGAAGCAACCAATACGATTGCCAACCTTGCCTGTCTGCCTGTAAAGAACTTCTTCCGAATTCAGACCATGATTTTGTACGTGCGTCAGCAACTTTACAAGATAAAAATGTGACAGCGACAACAGCGAACAGATAGAAATATGCTGTTTGGTGTATATGTGAGTAAACAGTGCATTTGGAAAGTATTCAACCCCCTTTTTCCACATTTTGTTACAGCCTTATTCTAAAATGGACGGAATACATTTTTCCCCCTCATAAATCTACACACAAAGCATCATAATGACAAAGCGAAAAGAGGTTTTTAGAAATTTGAACTAATTTATGAATAAATATTCTGAATAAGTTTTCTTTGAGACTCGAAACTGAGCTCATGTGCATCCTGTTTCCATTGGTCATCCTTGAGATGTTTCCACAACTTGATTGGAGTCCACCTGTGGTATATTCAATTGATTGGACATGATTTGGAATGGTACACCTGCCTTGCAAAAAAAGTATTCATGCCCCTTGGTGTTTTTCCTATTTTGTTGCATTAGAACCTGTAACATTGGATTTCATGTAATGGACTTACACAAAATAGTCCACATTGGTGAAGTGAAATGAAAAATATACATGAAAATGTATATAAAAAGGGAGAAGTGGTGTGTGTTTATGTGTTCACCCCTCTTTGCCATGAAACCCCTAAATAAGATCTGGTGCAACCAATTACCTTCAAAAGTCACAGAATTACTTAAATAAAGTCCACCTGTGTGCAATCTAAGTGTCACATGATCTGTCACATGATCTGTCACATGATCTCAGTATACAGTGGGGCAAAAAAGTATTTAGTCAGCCACCAATTGTGCAAGTTCTCCCACTTAAAAAGATGAGAGGCCTGTAATTTTCATCATAGGTACACTTCAACTATGACAGACAAAAAGATAAATAAATCCAGAAAATCACATTGTAGGATATTTAATGAATTTATTTGCAAATTATCGTGGAAAATAAGTATTTGGTCACCTACAAACAAGCAAGATTTCTGGCTCTCACAGACCTGTAACTTCTTCTTTAAGAGGCTCCTCTGTCCTCCACTCGTTACCTGTATTAATGGCACCAGTTTGAACTTGTTATCAGTATAAAAGACACCTGTCCACAACCTCAAACAGTCACACTCCAAACTCCACTATGGCCAAGACCAAAGAGCTGTCTAAGGACACCAGAAACAAAATCATAGACCTGCACCAGGCTGGGAAGACTGAATCTGCAATAGGTAAGCAGCTTGGTTTGAAGAAATCAACTGTGGGAGCAATTATTAGGAAATGGAAGACATACAAGACCACTGATAACCTCCCTTGATCTGGGGCTCCACGCAAGATCTCACCCCGTGGGGTCAAAATGATCACAAGAACGGTGAGCAAAAATCCCAGAACCACACGGGGGGACCTAGTGAATGACACCTAGTGGCCAAAGGGACGGCAACTGTTTATTGCGCCGACTTTTCAGCCGTTTAGTTATTTGATTGAAAAGTTCTGTTACTGAAAAGTTCTGTTACTGAAAAGTTCTGTTACTGAAATTCCATTTTTTTTCCGACAAACATTCCCTATTCCATGAACACTGTAAATCACTTTTGAATAAAAGTGTCTGCTAAATGGAATATCTTATTATAGTAAGAGACCCTGGGTTTAGAACGTCCAGCACATAAATATCATAACACATCTATAAATCTACACAACATCCCTGTACACTTCAAATATATATATCTGCATCAAAATTCACCCTCAATATACCCTGATGTATAGATCAATATACGTACCCTGAAATATAGATCAATATACTCTGATATATAGATCAATATACCCTGATATATGGATCAATATACCCTGATATATGGATCAATATACCCTGATATATATATAGATCAATATACCCTGATATATAGATCAATATACTCTGATATATGGATCAATATACCCTGATATAGAGATCATTATACCCTGATATATGGATCAATATACCCTGATATATATATAGATCAATATACCCTGATATATATATAGATCAATATACTCTGATATATAGATCAATATACTCTGATATATGGATCAATATACCCTGATATATGGATCAATATACTCTGATATATAGATCAATATACCCTGATATATGGATCAATATACCCTGATATATATAGATCAATATACCCTGATATATGGATCAATATACTCTGATATATGGATCAATATACTCTGATATATGGATCAATATACCCTGATATATATATAGATCAATATACTCTGATATATAGATCAATATACCCTGATATATGGATCAATATACCCTGATATATGGATCAATATACCCTGATATATATGGATCAATATACCCTGATATATGGATCAATATACCCTGATATATGGATCAATATACCCTGATATATATATAGATCAATATACTCTGATATATAGATCAATATACCCTGATATATGGATCAATATACCCTGATATATGGATCAATATACCCTGATATATATGGATCAATATACCCTGATATATATAGATCAATATACCCTGATATATAGATCAATATACCCTGATATATATGGATCAATATACTCTGATATATAGATCAATATACCCTGATATATATGGATCAATATACCCTGATATATGGATCAATATACCCTGATATATAGATCAATATACCCTGATATATATGGATCAATATACCCTGATATATGGATCAATATACCCTGATATATAGATCAATATACCCTGATATATATGGATCAATATACCCTGATATATATAGATCAATATACGTACCCTGATATAGAGATCAATAAATATATATTAATTTTTTTCACCTTTATTGAACCAGGTAGGCTAGTTGAGAACAAGTTCTCATTTACAACTGCGACCTGGCCAAGATAAAGCAAAGCAGTGTGAACAGACAACAACAAAGAGTTACACATGGAGTAAACAATTAACAAGTCAATAACACAGTAGAAAAAAATTAAAACCTTTTTTTTAAAGAGTGCAAAAGGCATGAGGAGGTAGGAGAATAATTACAGATTAATAATTAGCAGATAATAATTAGCAGATTAACACTGGAGTGATAAATGATCAGATGGTCATGTGCAGGTAGAGATACTGGTGTGCAAAAGAGCAGAAAAGTAAATAAATAAAAACAGTATGGGGATGAGGTAGGTGAATTGGGTGGGCTATTTACCGATGGACTATGTACAGCTGCAATATACCCTGATATATAGATCAATATACCCTGATATAGAGATCAATATACCCTGATATAGAGATCAATATACCCTGATATAGAGATCAAATTACCCTGATATAGAGATCAATATACCCTGATATAGAGATCAATATACCCTGATATAGAGATCAATATACCCTGATATAGAGATCATTATACCCTGATATATAGATCAATATACCCTGATATATAGATCAATATACCCTGATATAGAGATCATTATACCCTGATATAGAGATCAATATACCCTGATATATAACACAGTCTTTATAAATTAAGTTCACATATGTTATTTACAGAAATGTCATAGGCTGGCATTTTAATGAGCAGACGCTGCTACCTAGTGGCCAAAGGGACAGATAACAACAAACACTGTCAGGGTTCAGGAACAACCCGACGTCCATTAGCTCCCACCACGTCGCTCATGGCAGATCTGAAGGAATGCGATAGGTGAAACATTCCCCTTCCAATTAGCCTCAAGCCTTTGTCCTTCAATGGTGATTACTAATGCCTCAACAAGGAGTTCGTATTTACACCCTTTAATAGACTTAAAGTCAGGCTCTTTTTCCCCCCCGGGAGTCAAACCCTGGTGTTGTAAGATTCATGCTTTACCAACTGAGCTATATTCCACACAGTACATGGGTTTTTAATGTTATGATATTGTTTATGATAAATGTCATACATTGTTGTCAATACAGGCAGTTATCATAACAGCGATGGTATCAACATCCTATAATGAAGATATCTTGGGAAGCTCACATTTCTATAGATGTACTAGTGTCTAATTCCAGATGACCACAGTAGTGAGTGGGAACTGTTGCTGATCTCTCTCTGTCTGTCTGGTCTGGTCTGGTCTGGTACGGGTCCCAGAGGTAGAGCTACTTGTGAACCTGGGGGACTGGCCCCTGGAGAAGAGGAGACCCTAAGAGAGGCTTCACCCCATCTTCTCCTATTGCGGCTCCATCTTATATGGGCACCAGAGCCCTTCAAGCTGCTACAGTGTGCCAGCTACAGGATCAAAACAACTGAGAAGTTTATCTTCACACTTTAACGCTTTTAGTTTTTTAGGAAATTGACACACTTTATTTGACTTATTCCATGGAAGGTCATCTCGCTGAGTCTACTGTTAATGAGGCACATAATGGCTTAGAAATAAATCAATAAAATGAGGGTCTGTCACACCCTGGCCATAGAGAGGCCATAGAGAGGCCATAGAGAGGCCATAGAGAGGCTTTTTATTCTCTATTTTGGTTAGGCCAGAGTGTGACTAGGGTGGGCATTCTATGTCCTTTTTTCTATGTGTTGTATTTCTATGTCTTGGCCTGGTATGGTTCTCAATCAGGGACAGCTGTCTATCGTTGTCTCTGATTGAGAACCATACTTAGGTACCCTTTTCCCCCACCTGTTTTGTGGGAAGTTAACTTTGTAGTTGTTCAGGGCACATAGCCCAAAGCTTCACGGTTGTTGTTTTTTTTGGTTCTTCGTTTTGTCGGCGTCATTTTTAAATAAAGTTGAAATGTACGCTTACCAGGCTGCACCTTGGTCCAGTCCTTCAGCCAGTGACATGGTCAAGACTTCTAAAAATGTGAAAATGGTTTGGATGCGACTTTATGGAAAAATGGCAACGCATGGAAATGAGAGATCGGTCATAAATAGGTTTGTTTTTGAGTGGATTCATTTGACATGTTTTAGATAGTCATTATTTGTTATTAACGTGGTGCCAGGGTCTTCAGCTGCTCTGGAATGCAATCCCCCATCACAGACGACATGCAGATATAGTCATCTCATTCAAAACACATCTTGTCAAGGATGCCTACAACCGGGATTAACTCTGTCCTCCTCCAGTCCACCAAATTCCTTATATTGAGCAAAGCAGACGGCACAATTTTCTTGTTTTTTTTAATTTACAGATTGCCACGGGCAACAACTCCAACACTCAGACATCATTTACAAATGAAGCGTGGGTGTTCAGTGAGCCTGCCAGATCAGAGGCAGTCGGGAAGACCAGGGATGTTCTCTTGATAAGTCTGTGAATTGGACCATTTTCATGTCCCGCTAAGCATTCGAAATGTAATGAGTACTATTGTGTGTCAGGGAAAATGTATGTGGTAAATTATTATTTTATTTTTATTTTGAAATGTAGTGAAGTAAAAGTTGTCAAAAATACAAATAGTAAAGTACAGATAATACCCCGAAACCACGACTTTTAAAGTATTTTTTTTGTCATTTATACCACTGTGTGTCTGTATGTTACATTTTAAACACAATGCTGAATAGGATGTGTTAGCAAAAAGCAGGCACATCCTGTGGCTCTCCAGGACAAAACACAATCGTACTATTGGTCCATCTTGTGACGCCATAGCCAGTATCCACGTCCTCAAAATAGTCTGACTTAATCAAAGAAATGTGTCATTAATTCTGACGTTTTTGCTGAGCACTTAACACTGAGGTAAAATAAGATTTAATTACATTTTTTTTTTATTTTTTATTATTTGGCCTTTATTTAACTAGGCAAGTCAGATGACTGCGCCCAAGATGTCCGCCCGTTGTTTTCAAGATAATCTACTCATGTTTGCATAAACTGCTTCACGGACCGTCTATAACCGGGTTGCCATCTAGCACTCCATGCGAGCAGTGATGACATCATCCAAAAATAGACAACAGATTTTTTACCTTGTCAGCTCAGGGATTAGATCCAGCAACCTGCTGGTTACTGGCCCAACACTCTAAACACTAGGCTACCTGCCGCCACAGAATCCCTACGGTTGACCAATCACAGACAATGTGGACTTGGGCTAGTAAACTTCGGCTTGCCTCAAAGGAGAAAAAAACGTGTGTGCATGAACTTCCGAAAAAAAAACTTTTCGAAGACCAAAATGAACAGAAACATCTCAAAATGCTGTCATAATATACAGCGTTCGGAAAGTAGTCAGACCTCTTGACTTTTTCCACATTTTATTACAGTTTTATTCTTAAATGGATAAAAATTGATTCGTTTTTTCTCATCAATCTACACACAATACCCCACAATGACAATGCAAAAACTGGTTTTTAGACATTTTTGCAAAGTCCCTGCTGCTGGAAAAACATCCCCACAGCATGAATGCTGCCATCACCATGCTTCATAGTAGCGATGGTGCCAGGTTTCCTCCAGACGTGATGCTTGACATTCAGGCCAAAGAGTTCAATCTTGGTTTCATCAGACCAGAGAATGTTGTTTCTCATGGTCTGAGAGTCCTTTAGGTGCCTTTTGGTAAACTCCAAGCGGGCTGTCATGTGCCTTTAACTGAGGAGTGGCTTCCATCTGGCCACTCTACCATAAAGGCCTGATTGGGCTGCAGAGAGATGGTTTTCCTTCTGGAAGGTTCTCCCATCTCCACAGAGAAACTCTGGAGCTCTGTCAGAGTGACCAACGGGTTCTTGGTCACCTCCCTGACCAAGGCCCTTTACGCCCGATTTCTCAGTTTGGCCTTCCCCAGATCTGTGCATCGACACAATCTTGTTTCGGAGCTCTATGGACAATTCCTTCGACCTCATGGCTTGTTTTTTTTGCTCTGACATTGTCAAGTGTGGGACCTAACCTCGACAGGTGTGTGCCTTTCCAAATAATGTCCAATCCATTGGATTTATCACAGCTGGACTCCAATCAAGTTGTAGAAACATCTCAAGGAGGATCAATGGAAACAGGAATGCACCTGAGCTCAACTTCGAGTCTCATAGCAAAGGGTTTGAATACTTATGTAAGGTATTTCAGTTTTATGGTGTATTGGGTGGAGATTGATGAAAAAAAAACATTTATTTAATCAATTTTAGAATAAAGCTGTAACTTAACAAAACGTAGCAGCTTCGATGTCCTCTTCCCTTTCCACAGGACGTAAGCACGATCAGTGGAGAGACAAATCTCTCTCTCAGCCTGCAGGTAAGCACCAGGGGAGTGACGGATGACATGTCAGGGATTACAAAAAAACAGATTCAGTGGAAACAAATGTATTGTTTATTTGATTTAAATTCACCTTTATTTATCTAATGTAGGCCTGGTTTACAATTTACAACTGCGACCTGGCCAAGATATATTGTGTTGAATAAGAAAAGTTTAATGGTTTCAAGGGTGGGTGAAAACAGAGTTGGGTGCTGTGGAATCGGTGAGAGTAACCAGAACAGAGTTGGGTGCTGTGGAATCGGTGAGGGTAACCAGAACAGAGTTGGGTGCTGTGGAATCGATGAGGGTAACCAGAACAGAGTTGGGTGCTGTGGAATCGATGAGGGTAACCAGAACAGAGTTGGGTGCTGTGGAATCGATGAGGGTAACCAGAACAGAGCTGGGTGCTGTGGAATCGATGAGGGTAACCAGAACAGAGTTGGGTGCTGTGGAATCGGTGAGGGTAACCAGAACAGAGTTGGGTGCTGTGGAATCGATGAGGGTAACCAGAACAGAGTTGGGTGCTGTGGAATCGGTGAGGACCACAAAGTGGTCGTTGTGATAATTGTTTGTGTTTCTGCTGGTCAGAGGGAGAAGGTGTTAAACAAATAGGGGGCAAGAAATGTGAATTGTTTCTCCCAAGAAAAGACTGCCATTGAAAGGAGTGATTACTGGGAGAACAGTAAACGTTGATCAACTGAAGGGGAAAATTCCTTGTGTTTGTGATGCTGGCCATTTGGTGTGACAGACAGGGTGGTGTGAGTGGGGAAACAAGAGTCGTTGTCTGTTCTTTTGAGTTTTGATGTTGAGTCTTTGTCCGACAAAGTGACGTTAGGAAATATAAGTTATCCTGTACGAGCTTTAGTGCTGAATACATTATGTTACAGGTGTGAAGGAGGGAGATTCCTGGGTGTGAGAAGTGTGCAGAAGAGCATGCGACAAAGGAATGTGTAGTTTTGGGGAAAGAAGCGGTATGAGTTAATAACAGGGGTGCCCTTGGGGCTGGGGATTTGAAGTGTCCGGTGCGAGAGAGGCAGTTGGAGATTTCCAGAGTCTGAGAAGTGCAGAAGGTGTCGTGTGCTGAGGCAGTGAAGAAAGGAGAGGAGGATGGGTCAAGGGGGAAGGATCCTGAGAGGATCCCAGTGAGTTGTAGATCTCTATCAGGACAGAGGGGTAAATCAATATGCTTCAGTAAGATTATCTTCTTAGCTTTCAAATCAATGGTTATCAACTGTACCACAGAAATGGAATGTAAATGACAGAAAATTGAGGTGGAGAGAAGTATTTGGGTGTACGAGACTTGACGCCAGAAGACTTACAGGGTGTGTTGAGTGGTGGATTTAAATATAGATAGATAGATAGATTTAAATAGTGGAGTAGGGTGGTGTCCCATCCTATCAGGTTGTTGACCTGAGGCAGGACTAAATAGATTTAAATAGTGGAGTAGGGTGTTGTTGTTTTGTATTATTATTAATTTATCGTGATCATCGTGTTAGATGATAGGGTATTTAGTTATTGATTTAATTTTTTTCAAGCAAAGTATAAGGGAGTTGTACTTCTGTCCAGTAGGTGGCGGTAATGCAACATTTATTAGATGCCCACCGCCGTTAACCCTCATTGAAGAAGAAGAAGACAAGACAACTAACGACATGGAAATGTTTCAAGAGGTAAAGTGTTTATGTTGACGATTGATAGAAGTTATACAGTTTATGTAAGTATTTGATAGAATACATGGCCAAGCATAAATGACTCACTAACTCAATAATGACTTTTACAGGACAGCTTGAACATAATTTTTGGTAAAAAACAAATCGTTGCTGTCAGAGTTGTGTTGAGCGTCCCTGCGAACGTAAGTGCTGTGCGGACTGCGGTCATCGTGACGCACGGGACTGGAGGGGACGTCAACCTAAAGCATTTGGTTTCTCTGGCCCGTGTGCTTGCGTCGAATGGTCTGCTATGTCTTCGCTTCGCGTGTAAAGGTATAAACCTGGGTTACAGAGTGAAGGCTTACAATGCTGTTTTGGTAAGAACTATTTGTGAAATCCAGATTTGTGCATTGTCTTCATAGTTAAGAATAACACGAGAGTTTGTGTGCCATTTATGGGAAATATTCTGTTTTATTTTGCAGGAACACTTGAAATATCTTAAGAAATTCACAATCAGACAAATATTCTTTGTTGGTAAGTAAGCAAACCATTTTAAAAAACAACCTAAATGAAGCCCTCAATTGGCCTGATATATTTCCCAGTTATGAGCCATGTGATAAGGCTGTCACATAACAACAAACCAATATAACCACATCATTCTGGAAGAGAGTTTTTCAATCTGTATTTGCACATAGCTCTCTGGTCTACTGTATCTCTGACCCCTGGTCTACTGTACATCTGACCCCTGGTCTACTGTACATCTGACCCCTGGTCTACTGTACATCTGACCCCTGGTCTACTGTCTCTCTGACCCCTGGTCTACTGTATCTGACCCCAAGTCTATTGTACCTCTGACCCCTGGTCTACTGTACCCCTGACCCCTGGTCTAATGTATCTCTGACTCCTGGTCTAATGAATCTCTGACTTCTGGTCTACTGTATCTCTGACTCCTGGTCTAATGGATCTCTGACCCCTGGTCTAATGAATCTCTGACCCCTGGTCTACTGTATCTCTGACCCCTGGTCTACTGTACCTCTGACCCCTGGTCTACTGTACCTCTGACCCCTGGTCTACTGTACCTCTGACCCCTGGTCTACTGTATCTCTGACCCCTGGTCTACTGTATCTCTGACCCCTGATCTACTGTATCTCTGACCCCTGTTCTATTGTACCTCTGACCCCTGGTCTACTGTACCTCTGACCCCTGGTCTACTGTATCTCTGACCCCTGGTCTACTGTATCTCTGACCCCTGGTCTACTGTACCTCTGACCCCTGGTCTACTGAATCTCTGACCCCTGGTCTACTGTAACTCTGACCCCTGGTCTACTGAATCTCTGACCCCTGGTCTACTGAATCTCTGAGCCCTGGTCTACTGAATCTCTGACCCCTGGTCTACTGAATCTCTGACCCCTGGTTTACTGAATCTCTGACCCCTGGTCTACTGAATCTCTGACCCCTGGTTTACTGAATATCTGACGCCTGGTCTACTGAATCTCTGACCCCTGACCACTGGTCTACTGTACCTCTGACCCCTGGTCTACTGTACCTCTGACCCCTGGTATACTGTACCTCTGACCCCTGGTCTACTGAATCTCTGACCCCTAGTCTACTGAATCTCTGACCCCTGGTTTCTGAATCTCTGACCCCTAGTCTACTGAATCTCTGACCCCTGGTCTACTGAATCTCTGACCCCTGTTCTACTGAATCTCTGACCCCTGGTCTACTGAATCTCTGACCCCTGGTTTACTGAATATCTGACCCCTGGTCTACTGAATCTCTGACCCCTGGTCTACTGTACCTCTGACCCCTGGTCTACTGAATCTCTGACCCCTGGTCTACTGAATCTCTGACCCCTGGTCTACTGAATCTCTGACCCCTGGTCTACTGAATCTCTGACCCCTGGTCTACTGAATCTCTGACCCCTGGTCTACTGAATCTCTGACCCCTGGTCTACTGAATCTCCTCACTGTGTTAGAGGTTACAGTATAAAGATACACATCATGTTGACATGGTGGAAGCTCCTCACTGTGTCCCCTCCCCACTTCAGGACGTTCTCTAGGGGCTCGAGCTGCCTCTGCTCTGGCCAGGCAGCTCAGTGTTCGACCAGAAGATGCAGTAGCAGGTCTCGTCTGTCTGTCCTTCCCCCTACACCCTCCAGGACAGACCCACGCCCATCGCCAGCGGAGCGAGGACCTCCGGGGGTTGCCTACGGAGGTGCCTGTGTTGTTTCTGTCTGGCACTGCAGACAACATGTGTGAGAAGGTGAGAATGGCGTTGGGCGTCTTTCTGGACCTTTTTGCATAAATGACAGCAGATCGGAGTGTAGTGATCAGACGGAAACCGTAACAACACAGCTCTCTTTGAAATTAGTTTTTTATTCTGTGTGATATTTTATTGATTTTTCGTTTACTCCCAATGTTGTGTTTCTGCAATAATGATTTCCTCCGTGTGTCCAGATCCTTCTAGAGGATGTCGTTAAAGAGATGAGATGTCCAACGACTGTTCGCTGGGTGGAAGGAGGCAACCATGGGCTCATAGTGAAGGGAAGGACGGAGGAGTCTGTCCAGGATGAACTCAACGCACATGTCTTATCATGGATTTTGGAACGAATTGCATGAAGCTGACTCTTGATTCTAAAGTTGTTGTTGGTCCACACATTCCATAGTGTGTTATTAGTGTAATATTATGAATATGTTGTGTTTATAATGTAGAAGAAATATATACTTTTATATATATATATATATATATATATTTTATAAATTAATTTTTTGGGCTAAAGGTATTGACAGATTTGCAGTGAAGAATACACTCTGCGGGGTGCTTCTCTGAAAATGAGTGGTGCCTTTTAGTGGGGTGTGTTCAGGGAAGCCAAACTTCCCCAAATATCAGTGTACAAAATCAAATCGAGTTGTATTTGTCACATTGCGCCGAATACAACTGTGAAAGTGTCAAATCCCATTGAGAGCATACGTCATTGACAGAAAAAATGTACATAATTGACAGATTTCTTTTTCAATTGTTGCATCTCGTTGTGTTGTTGTCCTCTGGTGCCTAGCTAGCCAGCTAGCTAACATTGTCCCTTTCCTAAATTAGCCATGGATGGAGATAAGGATTTGGACTTGTGGTTTTACTTAGTTCTCCGTACTGGCCAATGATTACAACGGCGATTCTGATCCAACCATAAATTCATACATTGTTTACCTGGCCTGAGAGAATAGAAGTTCAATATGTAGCTAGATGTAGAAGGCTAATGTTAACTAGCTAACGTTGGAAGTTAGGCTAGCGAGCAAGCGTTTTAGCCAGGTAGCCTAGGACAACAAAAACTGTAAGTGTGTACTGTATGACAGAGTGATAGACCGTTTCAGCAACATGAGAGGAGGATGGCGTTGGTGTTTCTCTACATGTATAGTGAGTCAACATGTTTTCTACTCGCACGAACACACACACACACACACACACACGAACACACAGACACACACACACGAACACACAGACACACACACACACACACACACACACACGAACACACAGACACACACACACGAACACACAGACACACACACACGAACACACACACACACACACACACACACACACGAACACACAGACACACACACACACACACACACACGAACACACAGACACACACACACGAACACACAGACACACACACACGAACACACACACACACACACACACACACACACGAACACACAGACACACACACACTCAACCCAGAAATCAGAACCATGGACAGCCACATCATATTTATCTTACGTTGATTGGACTAAATAGTTTTTTGGTTATCTTTTAGTTGTCTCAGTATTAGACGGAGCAGAGTTTAACTGTTGGTGCTGGAATAGAGGAGGCAGCTCCTAGTTTCTTTGCGGCTTGTGATAACGCTCTGTGGTTCTATATCAATAGTTGTTTAGAGGTTCGAAAATGTCTGAAACAAACAAGTTGATTGACCATTGCTGTTATGTCACGTAACTGGTTACTGTACCTGCAATATGCTTTGTGGACGTCACTGGACAAGAGGTTGCCATTTTGTAATAAAACTAAAATGAGGTTGCATTTATTCTGCCACTGTGTCTTCTTATTGTCTCGGCCTTTAGGCCTCTAATATATATCAGGGTCGCAAGGCATGTGGATTACCAGGTTATAGAGCAGACAGCGCAATTATCACAACACGTAGTTGTCTTTAGGTCTCTCTTTATGTAGTGTTGGGTTGTCTCTCTTTATGTAGTGTTGGGTTGTCTCTCTATGTAGTCTTTAGGTCTCTCTTTATGTAGTGTTGGGTTGTCTCTATGTAGTCTTTAGGTCTCTCTTTATGTAGTGTTGGGTTGTCTCTCTATGTAGTCTTTAGGTCTCTCTTTATGTAGTGTTGGGTTGTCTATGTAGTCTTTAGGTCTCTCTTTATGTAGTGTTGGGTTGTCTCTCTATGTAGTCTTTAGGTCTCTCTTTATGTAGTGTTGGGTTGTCTCTCTATGTAGTCTTTAGGTCTCTCTTTATGTAGTGTTGGGTTGTCTCTCTATGTAGTCTTTAGGTCTCTCTATGTAGTGTTGGGTTGTCTCTCTATGTAGTGTTGGGTTGTCTCTCTATGTAGTCTTTAGGTCTCTCTTTATGTAGTGTTGGGTTGTCTCTCTATGTAGTCTTTAGGTCTCTCTTTATGTAGTGTTGGGTTGTCTCTATGTAGTCTTTAGGTCTCTCTTTATGTAGTGTTGGGTTGTCTCTCTATGTAGTCTTTAGGTCTCTCTTTATGTAGTGTTGGGTTGTCTCTCTATGTAGTCTTTAGGTCTCTCTTTATGTAGTGTTGGGTTGTCTCTCTATGTAGTGTTGGGTTGTCTCTCTATGTAGTCTTTAGGTCTCTCTTTATGTAGTGTTGGGTTGTCTCTCTATGTAGTCTTTAGGTTACTCTTTATGTAGTGTTGGGTTGTCTCTCTATGTAGTCTTTAGGTCTCTCTTTATGTAGTGTTGGGTTGTCTCTATGTAGTCTTTAGGTCTCTCTTTATATAGTGTTGGGTTGTCTCTCTTTATGTAGTGTTGGGTTGTCTCTCTATGTAGTCTTTAGGTCTCTCTTTATGTAGTGTTGGGTTGTCTCTCTGTAGTCTTTAGGTCTCTCTTTATGTAGTGTTGGGTTGTCTCTATGTAGTCTTTAGGTCTCTCTTTATGTAGTGTTGGGTTGTCTCTCTATGTAGTCTTTAGGTCTCTCTTTATGTAGTGTTGGGTTAAATAAATAGGTTGTAGGCAGGGTAGCCTAGTGGTTAGAGCGGTGGACTAGTAACCGGAAGGGTAGAAGTGTGGTTGGGGTGGTAGGGGGAGTAGAAGTGTGGTTGGGGTGGTAGGGGGAGTAGAAGTGTGGTTGGGGTGGTAGGGTAGTAGGGGTAGTAGAAGTGTGGTTGTGGTGGTAGGGGTAGTAGAACTGTGGTTGGGGGAGTAGGGGTAGTAGAGGTGTGGTAGGTGGAGTAGGGGTAGTAGAAGTGTGGTTGGGGTGGTAGGGGGAGTAGAAGTGTGGTTGGGGTGGTAGGGGGAGTAGAAGTGTGGTTGGGGTGGTAGGGGTAGTAGAAGTGTGGTTGGGGTGGTAGGGGTAGTAGAAGTGTGGTTGGGGTGGTAGGGGTAGTAGAAGTGTGGTTGGGGTAGTAGAAGTGTGGTTGGGGTGGTAGGGGGAGTAGGGGTAGTAGAAGTGTGGTTGGGGTGGTAGGGGTAGTAGAAGTGTGGTTGGGGTGGTAGGGGTAGTAGAGGTGTGGTTGGGGTGGTAGGGGGAGTAGAAGTGTGGTTGGGGTGGTAGGGGGAGTAGAAGTGTGGTTGGGGTGGTAGGGGTAGTAGAAGTGTGGTTGGGGTGGTAGGGGGAGTAGAAGTGTGGTTGGTGTGGTAGGGGTAGTAGAAGTGTGGTTGGGGTGGTAGTAGTAGAAGTGTGGTAGGGGGAGTAGGGGTAGTAGAAGTGTGGTAGGTGGAGTAGGGGTGGTAGGGGTAGTAGAAGTGTGGTTGGGGTGGTAGGGGTAGTAGAAGTGTGGTTGGGGTGGTAGGGGTAGTAGAAGTGTGGTTGGGGTGGTAGGGGTAGTAGAAATGTGGTTGGAGTGGTAGGGAGAGTAGAAGTGTGGTTGGGGTGGTAGGGGTAGTAGAAGTGTGGTTGGGGTGGTAGGGGTAGTAGAAGTGTGGTTGGGGTGGTAGAGGGAGTAGAAGTGTGGTAGGGGTAGTAGAAGTGTGGTTGGGGTGGTAGGGGGAGTAGAAGTGTGGTTGGTGTGGTAGGGGTAGTAGAAGTGTGGTTGGGGTGGTAGTAGTAGAAGTGTGGTAGGGGGAGTAGGGGTAGTAAAAGTGTGGTAGGGGGAGTAGGGGTAGTAGAAGTGTGGTTGGGGTGGTAGGGGTAGTAGAAATGTGGTTGGAGTGGTAGGGAGAGTAGAAGTGTGGTTGGGGTGGTAGGGGTAGTAGAAGTGTGGTTGGGGTGGTAGGGGTAGTAGAAGTGTGGTTGGGGTGGTAGAGGGAGTAGAAGTGTGGTAGGGGTAGTAGAAGTGTGGTTGGGGTGGTAGGGGGAGTAGAAGTGTGGTTGGTGTGGTAGGGGTAGTAGAAGTGTGGTTGGGGTGGTAGTAGTAGAAGTGTGGTAGGGGGAGTAGGGGTAGTAAAAGTGTGGTAGGGGGAGTAGGGGTAGTAGAAGTGTGGTTGGGGTGGTAGGGGTAGTAGAAGTGTGGTTGGGGTGGTAGGGGGAGTAGAAGTGAGGTTGGGGTGGTAGGGGGAGTAGAAGTGTGGTTGGGGTGGTAGGGGTAGTAGAAGTGTGGTTGGGGTGGTAGGGGTAGTAGAAGTGTGGTTGGGGTGGTAGGGGTAGTAGATGTGTGGTTGGGGTGGTAGTAGAAGTGTGGTTGGGGTGGTAGTAGTAGACGTGTGGTTGGGGTGGTAGGGGTAGTAGAAGTGTGGTTGGGGTGGTAGGGGTAGTAGAAGTGTGGTTGGAGTGGTAGTAGTAGAAGTGTAGTAGTGGTAGTAGTAGAAGTGTGGTTGGGGTGGTAGTAGTAGACGTGTAGTAGGGGTAGTGGTAGTAAAAGTGTAGTAGGGGTAGTGGTAGTAAAAGTGTAGTAGGGGTAGTGGTAGTAGTAGAAGTGTGGTTGGGGTGGTAGGGGTAGTAGAAGTGTGGTTGGGGTGGTAGTAGAAGTGTGGTTGGGGTGGTAGTAGTAGACGTGTGGTTGGGGTGGAGGGGTAGTAGAAGTGTAGTAGGGGTAGTGGTAGTAAAAGTGTAGAAGGGGTAGTGGTAGTAGTAGAAGTGTGGTTAGTAGTAGTAGTAGTAGTAGACTGGTTGGGGTGGTGGTAGTAGAAGTGTAGTTCCAGTCTAAAATGGGGATGTGTATGGTGCTCAATTTACCCCATACAACACTAATGTTTATGTCCCCTGAACAGGAAGGGCTGTGGGATTCAGACTACAGTCTGTGTTATGACATCCTGAAGTTTGAAGCAGGTTAATCAACAGCACCTCCTGGTGGCAGTCAACAGCACCTCCTGGTGGCAGTCAACATCACCCCCCAGTGGCACATCTTGGTCACGACAATCTGCATGATACACAACATCAGTGTGACACCCTGCTGATACCTGACCATGAACGAAGACAGGTTCTCATTCTGAAATGGAAAAGCTTGAATGGGTTAAACTCAATCAGATACTGTTGTACCCCCCCCCCCCCCCCCCAAGCAACAATATATGTTATTACCCCATGCACCACTCTGTCCCATTCTCCACCACTGACGACATGAACTTTATTAAATACCCCCCAGTTGAAATGATGAGTGGACCCTGTTAACTTAATTTTAGTTATGTGGTCAAAGTGCTTAATAAGCTGATAGCATGAATACTTGAAGTCCCCCATGCATTATGCACAGGACAGGGCCACTCTATAATGACGGTCCATAGATAGAAGTGCAGTTTTATAAATAGCTGCGTGCTAATCTGCTCCCTACAGTCAGTGGGATGGACCATGGCATACTAAAGGATTAAGTAATGAACATTAAAAACCGAGATGGCAGCAAGATTCTGTTCTCTAAAACAGCAACACACGAATAGTGGCTCAATGAAATGTCCTCATCCAAGATGAAAGACATTATATAATAAGTTAACATACAAAATTAATTGAGCAGTATTGTCAACTCGCCACGTGAGGCCGACTGAACTCACACATCTCCAGGTCGATCGTATCTGACTCCTGCACTCCCGTCCACCAATAGCAACGTCCTCGCCAGACTGCCTCCTGCAGCACAACACTCCCGCCTGCCAATAGCAACGTCCTCGCCAGACTGCCTCCTTCAGCACAACACTCCCTTCCACCAATAGCAACGTCCTCGCCAGACTGCCTCCTTCAGCACAACACTCCCGTCCACCAATAGCAACGTCCTCGCCAGACTGCCTCCTGCAGCACAACACTCCCGTCCACCAATAGCAACGTCCTCACCAGCCTGAGAGAACAGTAACAGAGGAGAAGGAGGCATGTTGACAATGTTGACAATCATCTCAGTTTGATATCCTTAACATACAAAAGCACACACATTCTGGACATTGATTGAAGGCCACATAATGTAAAACCCTGTGTCCATAACCAGGCATGTCCACCATTTGGTGAAAGCCTTGAAGAAGTTCATCATGAGAGAGATGGAGAGATGGTAAAGTGCCAGGTAGTGAAAGTAATTAATCAATAATTAATTAATCAAGCTCCCCCCCCCAAAAAAAAACATAGCAGATAAACAACAGATCTTAGTTTACTCACTCACGGGTGTTTTGGAGTCTCTGACCTCAACCTCAGGAGCCAGGGAGAACAGAGCTCTGATAAGAGAGGACTTTCCCACATTACTCCTGCCGATCAAACGCGCCTGGCAACAGACACGATCTCCTTGGGCAATATTACAATAGAGCACAGCAGAGATTTTGCGCCAACCTGACACTTCTTGGTCAACAGCGCTCAATGGTGTCGACACTTGAACTGTTATGTTTGTGCTATGAGCAGAATTCAACATAATTCCAATGCAAGAACACAAATGACGCCCCTGGGTCTAGTTACATGTCAGTATGTTTTACCATAGAAAAATATACAATCTTTTCTGGTTTTCCTGGTTGTAAATAGGAACTGTACATATTGGAACCGTGTTTATGGTAGGCTGGCATTGCTAAATTGATTACGTGGGTGGAATTTGATCCACAGAAGTGTACTGTACATTATCACAACCTGTTGCTGTACTCATGAGCGGCATGATTTTCCATGTTTGAAGCAGGCCGTATCTCACTGTAGTAGACTGCATCTCACTGTAGTAGACTGTATCTCACTGTAGTAGGCTGTATCTCACTGTAGTAGGCTGCATCTCACTGTAGTAGACTGTATCTCACTGTAGTAGGCTGTATCTCACTGTAGTAGACTGCATCTCACTGTAGTAGACTGTATCTCACTGTAGTAGGCTGTATCTCACTGTAGTAGGCTGCATCTCACTGTAGTAGACTGTAGCCTGTATCTCACTGTAGTAGACTGTAGCCTGTATCTCACTGTAGTAGACTGTAGGCTGTATCTCACTGTAGTAGACTGTATCTCACTGTAGTAGACTGTATCTCACTGTAGTAGACTGTATCTCACTGTAGTAGACTGTATCTCACTGTAGTAGACTGCATCTCACTGTAGTAGACTGTATCTCACTGTAGTAGGCTGTATCTCACTGTAGTAGGCTGCATCTCACTGTAGTAGACTGTATCTCACTGTAGTAGGCTGCATCTCACTGTAGTAGACTGTATCTCACTGTAGTAGGCTGTATCTCACTGTAGTAGACTGCATCTCACTGTAGTAGACTGTATCTCACTGTAGTAGGCTGTATCTCACTGTAGTAGGCTGCATCTCACTGTAGTAGACTGCATCTCACTGTAGTAGGCTGTATCTCACTGTAGTAGACTGTATCTCACTGTAGTAGACTGTAGCCTGTATCTCACTGTAGTAGACTGTAGCCTGTATCTCACTGTAGTAGACTGTAGGCTGTATCTCACTGTAGTAGACTGTATCTCACTGTAGTAGACTGTATCTCACTGTAGTAGACTGTATCTCACTGTAGTAGACTGTAGCCTGTATCTCACTGTAGTAGGCTGTATCTCACTGTAGTAGGCTGCATCTCACTGTAGTAGGCTGTATCTCACTGTAGTAGACTGTATCTCACTGTAGTAGACTGCATCTCACTGTAGTAGGCTGTATCTCACTGTAGTAGACTGCATCTCACTGTAGTAGGCTGTATCTCACTGTAGTAGACTGTATCTCACTGTAGTAGGCTGTATCTCACTGTAGTAGGCTGTATCTCACTGTAGTAGACTGTATCTCACTGTAGTAGGCTGTATCTCACTGTAGTGGGCTGTAGGCTGTATCTCACTGTAGTAGGCTGTATCTCACTGTAGTAGACTGTATCTCACTGTAGTTGACTGCATCTCACTGTAGTGGGCTGTATCTCACCGTAGTAGACTGCATCTCACTGTAGTGGGCTGTATCTCACTGTAGTAGACTGTATCTCACTGTAGTAGACTGCATCTCACTGTAGTGGGCTGTATCTCACCGTAGTAGGCTGCATCTCACTGTAGTGGGCTGTATCTCACTGTAGTAGACTGTATCTCACTGTAGTAGACTGCATCTCACTGTAGTAGACTGCATCTCACTGTAGTGGGCTGTATCTCACCGTAGTAGGCTGCATCTCACTGTAGTAGACTGCATCTCACTGTAGTGGGCTGTATCTCACTGTAGTGGGCTGTATCTCACTGTAGTAGACTGCATCTCACTGTAGTAGACTGCATCTCACTGTAGTGGGCTGTATCTCACCGTAGTAGGCTGCATCTCACTGTAGTAGACTGCATCTCACTGTAGTGGGCTGTAGGCTGTATCTCATTCCTTTACACTTGTGTGTGTATAAGGTAGTTGTTGTGAAATTGTTAGATTAGTGTTAGATATTACCGCACGGTCGGAACTAGAAGCACAAGCATTTCACTACACCATGTGTATGTGATGTCGTGGTAATTTCCTGTATTACTAAGTGAAAGGAGAGTTTACAAACCACACACAAGTCAGAGTTATACTTTAGCCTTCATCTTTTAATAATATGAGCTTCACCATAGCCCTGTGACTTTCAGATCAATTCAGTGTCTATAAATGAATTATCTGAGAGTGCTTACAAAATAATACTTCATCTTTTATAGCCAAGATACACCCCTCTCAACTCACAATGACGAACCACAGATCTTAGGAGCTTCACAAAGGGCCTTTTACTTGAAAGAGGAGTATCCCATAACCAGATAGCATTAGCTATAAATTATCGTTCAGTTTGGTCTCCTAAGACGAGGTTCTACTTCTCGTTCTTGGTACTTCCTATTACCAAAACCATTACCTCATCCAATGGCAAATATCAATTGTCAATTCTAGATACACCCATCTCAAATACAACCCACCCCTGGACAAGCTCTCTGAGAGGAGTGAGCCTCTAGGTCATATACTAGGTCAAGACAAGTTTCAACATCAGAGGGGACATACAATGGTTCCAGACACTGCCATACAGGGAGTGACTGGAGTACAGACATTGTGGAGCCCTTCACATGGTTTCACAGATATTCACATATGAAGACGACTCCTGACCTCTCCCCTCTCTGGGCCCAAAGTGACTTTTTACCCACATAAGCATATTATGAAAATAAATAAAACATCTTATGTATCAATGTTACCTAACTAATTCTGATTCAGCCACGACAGTGACCAATAAAATTAGATTTGATTTGTCCTCCTCATCCCTACCTATCCACCCACTAGTCTCCTAACCCTGTGAGTTCTACTTGCTGCACTGATTGATGCTGAACTGCATCAGCTAATTCAGAGAAATCCTATCACTCTCTACAGTATCCCCCCCTCCCAACCTCATCCATTCACACTGTAGGCCTCGGTTACATGCAGAGGATTCTGTTTCATTCATCACCAACAAGGTAGATTTAGTATGTAACACTTTGTACGTCATGTTCCTGTGTGTGAATCATCAGTTGCCTCGGCTCCGGGCTGATATAAAGGGAGAAGAGTTGCTCTGTGCGACCTCATCGGGACTACTTAGTAAATGAGAGTGTGTCCTCTGCGTTTCTTTTTCAGAGTGAAGAGAATGATGATCCCTAAATCACATTCCAACAGGAATTACCAGCGAGGACAGGATACATTATGACCCCCAGAATGACCTCTGGCCATTTACAGTACCAGTCAAAAGTTTGGACACACATACTCATTCAACGTTTTTTGAATGAGGGAAGTAGGGTTGGAGAGAGGGAGGGATGAGAGCATGGAGAGAAGATGGAGAGAGGGATGAGAGCATGGAGAGAAGATGGAGGGAGGGATGAGAGCATGGAGGGAAGATGGAGGGAGGGATGAGAGCATGGAGAGAAGATGGAGAGAGGGAGGGATGACAGCATGGAGAGAAGATGGAGGGAGGGATGAGAGCATGAAGAGAAGATGGAGGGAGGGAGGGACGAGAGCATGGAGAGGGAGGGAGGGATGAGAGCATGAAGAGAAGATGGAGGGAGGGAGGGAGGGATGACAGCATGGAGAGAAGATGGAGGGAGGGAGGGATGAGAGCATGAAGAGAAGATGGAGGGAAGGATGAGAGTATGGAGAGAAGATGGAGGGAGGGAGGGATGAGAGCATGGAGAGAAGATGGAGAGAGGGAGGGATGAGAGCATGAAGAGAAGATGGAGAGAGGGATGAGAGCATGGAGAGAGGGATGAGAGCATGGAGAGAAGATGGAGGGATGAGAGCATGGAGAGAAGTTGGAGGGAGGGAGGGATGACAGCATGGAGAGAAGATGGAGGGAGGGAGGGAGGGATGACAGCATGAAGAGAAGTTGGAGAGAGGGAGGGAGGGAGGGAGGGAGGGAGGGAGGGAGGGATGAGAGCATGGAGAGAAGATGGAGGGAGGGAGGGATGAGAGCATGGAGAGAAGTTGGAGGGAGGGATGACAGCATGAAGAGAAGTTGGAGGGAGGGATGAGAGCAGGGAGAGAAGTTGGAGAGATGGAGGGATGAGAGCATGAAGAGAAGATGGAGGGAGGGATGAGAGCATGAAGAGAAGTTGGAGGGAGGGATGAGAGCATGGAGAGAAGATGGAGGGAGGGATGAGAGCATGGAGAGAAGATGGAGGGAGGGATGAGAGCATGGAGAGAAGATGGAGGGAGGGATGAGAGCATGAAGAGAAGTTGGAGGGAGGGAGGGATGACAGCATGAAGAGAAGTTGGAGGGAGGGATGAGAGCATGGAGAGAAGTTGGAGAGAGGGAGGATGAGAGCATGAAGAGAAGATGGCGGGAGGGATGAGAGCATGAAGAGAAGATGGAGGGGAGGGGATGAGAGCATGGGAGAGAAGATGGAGGGATGACAGCATGAAGAGAAGTTGGAGGGAGGGATGAGAGCATGGAGAGAAGTTGGAAGAGAGGGAGGGATGAGAGCATGAAGAGAAGATGGAGGGAGGGATGAGAGCATGAAGAGAAGATGGAGGGAGGGATGAGAGCATGGAGAGAGGGAGGGATGACAGCATGGAGAGAAGATGGAGGGAGGGATGAGAGCATGGAGAGAAGATGGAGGGAGGGATGAGAGCATGGAGAGAGGGGGGGATGAGAGCATGAAGAGAAGATGGAGGGAGGGAGGGATGAGAGCATGGAGAGGGAGGGAGGGATGAGAGCATGAAGAGAAGATGGAGGGAGGGATGAGAGCATGGAGAGAAGATGGAGAGAGGGAGGGATGACAGCATGGAGAGAAGATGGAGGGAGGGATGAGAGCATGGAGAGAAGATGGAGGGAGGGATGGAAGCATGGAGAGAGGGGGGGATGAGAGCATGAAGAGAAGATGGAGGGAGGGAGGGGGATGAGAGCATGGAGAGGGAGGGAGGGATGAGAGCATGAAAGAGAAGATGGAGGGAGGGAGGGAGGGATGAGAGCATGAAGAGAAGATGGAGGGAGGGAGGGATGAGAGCATGAAGAGAAGATGGAGGGAAGGATGAGAGTATGGAGAGATGATGGAGGGAGGGAGGGATGAGAGCATGGAGAGAAGATGGAGAGAGGGAGGGATGAGAGTATGAAGAGAAGATGGAGAGAGGGATGAGATGCATGGAGAGAGGTGATGAGAGCATGGAGAGAAGATGGAGGGATGAGAGCATGGATAGAAGTTGGAGGGAGGGAGGGATGACAGCATGGAGAGAAGATGGAGGGAGGTAGCGAGTGATGACAGCATGAAGAGAAGTTGGGAGAGAGGGAGGGAGGGAGGGATGAGAGCATGGAGAGAAGATGGTAGGGAGGATGAGAGCATGGAGAGAAGTTGGAGGGAGGGAGGGTAGACCGCATGGAGAGAAGATGGAGGGAGGGAAGGGATGACAGCATGAAGAGAAGTTTGGAGGGGAGGGATTGAGAGCATGGAGGAAAGATGGAGGGAGGGATGAGAGCATGAAGAGAAGTTGGAGGGAGGGATGGGCAGCATGAAGAGAAGTTGGAGGGAGGGATGAGAGCAGGGAGAGAAGTTGGAGAGATGGAGGGATGAGAGCATGAAGAGAAGATGGAGGGGAGGATGAGAGCATGAATGAGAAGTTGGAGGGAGGGATGAGAGCATGGAGAGAAGATGGAGGGAGGGATGAGAGCATGAAGAGAATTGGACAGGGAGGGATGAGAGCATGGAGAGAAGATGGAGGGCATGAGAGCATGGAGAGAAGATCGGAGGGAGGGATTGAGCATGAGAGAAGTTGAGGGAGGGATGAGAGCAATGGAGAGAAGATGGAGGGCGGGATGAGAGCCATGAAGAGAAGGTGGATGGGAGGAACGGGATGACAGCATGAAGAGAACGTTGGAGGGTAGGGATGAGATCATGGAGAGAAAGTTGGAGAGAGGGAGGGATGAGGAGCATGAAGAGAGATGGAAGATGGATGAGAGCATGAAGAGAAGTTGGAGGGAGGGATGAGAGCATGGGAGAAGATGGAGGGAGGGATGAGAGCATGGAGAGAAGATGGGAGGGAGGGATGAGAGCATGAATAGAAGTTGGAGGGAGGGATGAGAGCATGGAGAGAAGATGGAGGGAGGGAGAGAGCATGCAGAGAAGATGGAGGGAGGGATGAGAGCATGAGAAGAGTTGGAGGAGGGAGGGATGACAGCATGAAGAGAAGTTGGAGGGAGGGATGAGAGCATGGGAGAAGTTGGAGAGCGGAGGGAATGAGAGCATGAAAGAGAAGATGGAGGGAGGGATGAGAGCATGAGAAGAATTTGGACGGAGGGATGAGAGCATGAGAGAAGATGGAGGGAGGGATGAGAGCAGGAGAGAGAGAGATGGAGGGAGGGATGAGAGCATGAAGAGAAGTTGGAGGGAGGGATGAGAGCATGAAGAGACGTTGGAGGGGAGGAGGGATGACAGCATGAAGAGAAGTTGGAGGGTGGGATGCGAGCATGGAGAG
>NC_034175.2:74351018-74390477 GCF_002021735.2 Oncorhynchus kisutch | reverse complement strand
GAGAGAGAGAGAGAGAGAGAGAGAGGAGAGAGAGAGAGAGAGAGAGAGAGAGAGAGAGAGAGAGAGAGAGAGAGGAGAGAGAGAAAGATACAAATGAAAATGTTTCTAAACGAAGGGGACTGCATGCTGTGCTGTGGTGTGTTGAGCTCCAGGCCCCACTAATCCAGAGACTTAGTGGTCTCTGGATTAGAGGCGGAGCCATCCTCTTTGGGTTCTGGTGGTGCTGAATCTGGCGTGGGGGGCCTCTTTGGCTTGGCACTGGGCACTTGCTTCTCCTCTTCTCGTTCTACTCAGAGGAGGACATACAGGAGGAGAGTGAGTGTCAGGGGAGAGAAGCCACACCGAGGGCCCTTACAGGGGAGAGAAGCCACACCGAGGGCCATTATGTCCCAAAATAACCCCTGGCTCCTTGGGTAGCTGACTCATAAATCTGGGCACCAACCGTCCCCTCTCCGAACGCAACCCCCTTACCAGGACCCAGTGGAAACAGCAACACCCGTCTCCATGGTCACGAAACCCTCCTCTGAACCACCAGTCAACTGCATTTTCCTTTGGTTACCTTTATCATAGAAAACTACAGCCTGGGGACGATTATACCGTTAGTAGAGACGTGATGGTCATAAGAGATAAAAACTAAACAGTGTAGTTAAGATTGAGCCTGGCTGGCTCATTAGAACACGTACTATTCAGACACAGCTACAGACGGCCGCGATGATGACTCACCACAGACATGCGTAATGGAATATCAATTACTATTCGCGGCGGCAGTGTAGACTAGTGGTTAGAGTTTTGGGGGGGACAGGTAGCCTAGTGGTTAGAGTGTAGAGTTGGCAGGGTAGACTAGTGGTTAGAGCGTTGGACTAGCAACCGTAAATGGTTGCAGGTTCAAATCCACGAGCTGACAAGGGACAGATCTGTCGTTCTGCCCCTGAACAAGGCACTGTTCCTAGACCAGTTAACCCACTGTTCCTAGTCCAGTTAACCCACTGTTCCTAGTCCAGTTAACCCACTGTTCCTAGACCAGTTAACCCACTGTTCCTAGACCAGTTAACCCACTGTTCCTAGACCAGTTAACCCACTGTTCCTAGACCAGTTAACCCACTGTTCCTAGACCAGTTAACCCACTGTTCCTAGACCAGTTAACCCACTGTTCCTAGACCAGTTAACCTGGTCACTGTTCCTAGACCAGTTAACCTGGTCACTGTTCCTAGGACATCGTTGAAAATGAGAATTTCTTCTTAACTGACATGCCTAGTTAAATACAATTTAAAAAATGGTTGTTTTTTGTCACTCAGGCTTCCAACAGTTGTTCTTTTGTCAATAACGTCTCATGTCCAATATCTCTCTAGTGATCCAATATACCAATATCTCTCTAGTGATCCAATATACCAATATCTCTCTAGTGATCCAATATACCAATATCTCTCTAGTGATCCAATATACCAATATCTCTCTAGTGATCCAATATATCCATATCTCTCTAGTGATCCAATATATCCATATCTCTCTAGTGATCCAATATATCAATATCTCTCTAGTGATCCAATATATCCATATCTCTCTAGTGATCCAATATATCCATATCTCTCTAGTGATCCAATATATCCATATCTCTCTAGTGATCCAATATATCCATATCTCTCTAGTGATCCAATATACCAATATCTCTCTAGTGATCCAATATACCAATATCTCTCTAGTGATCCAATATATCCATATCTCTCTAGTGATCCAAAATACCAATATCTCTCTAGTGATCCAATATACCAATATCTCTCTAGTGATCCAATATACCAATATCTCTCTAGTGATCCAATATACCAATATCTCTCTAGTGATCCAATATACCAATATCTCTCTAGTGATCCAATATACCAATATCTCTCTAGTGATCCCGCTCTGTAGAAGCATTCTTTATTTGATAAAACCTTTTATTTAACTAGGCAAGTCATTTAAGGACACGTTCTTATTTACAATGACGGCCTACCGGGGAACAGTGAGTTAACTGCCGTGGTCAGGGGCAGAACGACAGATGTTTACCTTTTTACAGCACAAACGCTGTAACCACTAGGCTACCTACCGTCCCACATGATGATGACGTAAGGTTAACAGTTAAAAACGACACGTTGTAACGACACGTAATGGTTAAAATACATGGAAATGCAATGGAACAATAGCATCACCAAGGTTCCCGCTCAAAGCTGCGTTTCCACAAGCCGCACAATTATGATCTTTGGCACAATAATTGTTCAAAATAACTGATCTGATCTGATCAGTAAAATTAAAGATCTGAGTTAGGCTGTCTGTGTAAACAGAGCTTCTGTGTACATGATCCCTCACACTTGCCTATCCAGCCCCTCTTCCCTATCCAGCCCCCCTTCCCTATCCATCCCCAACCCCTCCCTTTCCAGCCCCTCTTCCCTATCCAGCCCCCCCTTCCCTATCCATCTCCAACCCCTCCCTTTCAGCCCCTCTTCCCTATCCAGCCCCCCTTCCCTATCCATCCCCAACCCCTCCCTTTCCAGCCCCTCTTCCCTATCCAGCCCCCCCTTCCCTATCCATCCCCAACCCCTCCCTTTCCAGCCCCTCTTCCCTATCCAGCCCCCTTCCCTATCCATCCCCAACCCCTCCCTTTCCAGCCCCTCTTTCCTATCCAGCCCCCCTTCCCTATCCATCTCCAACCCCTCCCTTTCCAGCCCCTCTTCCCTATCCAGCCCCCCTTCCCCTTCCCTATCCATCTCCAACCCCTCCCTTTCCAGCCCCTCTTCCCTATCCAGCCCCCCCTTCCCTTCCCTATCCATCCCCAACCCCTCCCTTTCCAGCCCCTACACCTTCCTATCCAGCCCCCCTTCCCTATCCATCCCCAACCCCTCCCTTTCCAGCCCCTACACCTTCCTATCCAGCCCCCCTTCCCTATCCATCCCCAACCCCTCCCTTTCCAGCCCCTCTTCCCTATCCAGCCCCCCTTCCCTATCCATCTCCAACCCCTCCCTTTCCAGCCCCTCTTCCCTTTCCAGCCCCCCTTCCCTATCCATCCCCAACACCACCCTATCCTTTCCTCCTTCCCTATCCAGCCCCAACACCTCTATCCAACCCCAACACCTATTTTCCAGCCCCAACCGCTCTCTATCCAGCCCCAACAGCTCTCTATCCAGCCCCAACACCTCTCTATCCAGCCTCAACACCTCTCTATCCAGCCCCAACACCTCTCTATTCAGCCCCACCCACTCCCTATTCAGCCCCACCCACCCACTCCCTATCCAGCCCCACCCACTCCCTATCCAGCCCCAACACCTCTCTATCCAGCCCAACACCTCTCTATCCAGCTCCAACGCCTCTCTATCCAGCCCCAACACCTCTCTATCCAGCCCCAACACCTCTCTATTCAGCCCCACCCACTCCCTATCCAGCCCCACCCACTCCCTATCCAGCCCCAACACCTCTCTATCCAGCCCCAACACCTCTCTATCCAGCCCCAACACCTCTCTATTCAGCCCCACCCACTCCCTATCCAGCCCTAACACCTCTCTATCCAGCCCCAACACCTCTCTATCCATCCCCAACCCCTCTCTGTCTATTCCCAACCCCTCACTATCCAGCCCCAACCCCTCCCTATCCAGGCCCACCTTCTCCATCCAGCACCAGCTCCTCCCTATCCATCCCAAAACCCACTGTTTCCAGCCCCAATCCTTTTCTTTCCAGCCCCAATCCGTCTCTTTCCAGCTCCAACCCCTTTCTATCCCTCTCCAACCCCTCCCTATCTAGCCCCAACTCCTCCCTTATCCAGCCCCAACCTCTCTCTATCCAGCGCCAACTCTGATCTATCCAGCCCCAACCCCTCTATCCAGAACCCAACACCACCCTATCAAGCCCCCCTCCCACTCCCTATCCAGCCCCAACCCCTCCATATCCAACCCCTCTCCATTAATGCCCAACACCTCTCTATCCATCCCCAACCCCTCCCTTTCCAGCACCGCTTCCCTATCCAGCCCCCTTCCTTATCCAACCCCAACACCTCTCTATTCAGCCCCAACCACTCTATATCTAGCCCTAACACCTCCCTATCCTGCTCCAACACCTCTCTATCCAGCCCCAACACCTCCCTATCCAGCCCCAACACCTCTCTATTCAGCCCCACCCACTCCCTTTCCAGCCCCAAACCCACTCTCTCCAGGCCCAATCCTTCTCTCTCCAGCCCCAATCCTTCTCTTTCCAGCCCCAATCCTTCTCTTTCCAGCTCCAACCCCTTCTATCCCCCTCCAACCCCTCCCTATCTAGCCCCAACTCCTCCCTTATCCAGCCCCAACCTCTCTCTATACAGCTTCAACTTCGATCTATCAAGCACCAACCCCTCTATACAGAGCCCAAAACCACCCTATCAAGCCCCCCTCCCCCTCCCTATCCAGCCCCAACCCCTCCGTATCCAGCCCCAACCCCTCCGTATCCAGCCCCAACCCCTCCTTATCCAGCCCCAACCCCTCCTTATCCAGCCCCAACCCCTCACTATCCAGCCCCAACCCCTCCATATCCAACCCCTCTCCATTAATTCCCAGCCCCATCCCCTCCCTGTCCAACCCCAACCCCTCTCTATCCAACCCCAACCCCCCCCATCGATATCCAAAGACTCAGCAGTACGTCGTTGCCTTGAGTTCATTACCAGAGATGGGACCTCCCCCTTTTGTTCCCAAAACCGAGGCCTCACCATGGTAACAAACACTCTCACGACTCACTCCATTGCTTATTCACATAACTACACTCACTCTCTTTAAAATAAACCATATAGACCCACATAGATATATCTGTCACAGTCTTCAAATCAACTTGTCACCAGATACACACTTTTTTTGTTCTTTTGATTCTTTTTTATTTTTACCCCGTGTTCTCCCTAATTGTGTGGTATCCAATTGATCCTGTCAAAACACAACCCAACCAAGTCGCACGTGCGTATTGGGACAAGGACATCCCTGCTGGCCAAACCCTCCCCTAACCCGGACAAAGCTGGGCCAATTGTACACCGCCCCATGGGTCTCCCGGTCACGGCCGGCTGTGACAGAGCCTGCACCCAGAATCACTAGTGGCACAGCTAGCACTGCATGAGATGCAGTGCCTTAGACCACTGCGCCGCTCTGGAGGCCAGATACAAACTCATGAGTGGCCATGCTGCACTGAAAAATGAGTCCACACGGCAGTTTGAAAAGTCACTTCCCCTCACCCTCCGGCATTCCCCGCTGGCTAGCAAATCACAAGCGATCAGCCTGTGAGGCGTACTCATTACTGGGTGAATGACAGCTTCACAAAAGCTTCATTAAGGACACAGATGGCGAGGAAGCAGAGAATGGCAGTAACGAATGTAACATTGGCGATATGCGACGAGGCTGAAGAACCTTTCCACAGCTTGAACGGCTGGCGGGGAGCCAGGCAGCCCACCCTCTTCAGAACGGGCTTCAGCCAGGGTCACACTGCCCAGCAGTTACGTGGGGATCTGGCCATGTCACATGTCACGTTGATAGCTGTGTGTGTGTCTCTGTATGTGTGTGTAGGTATAACAGATCTGAACACTACCCCTTAAGTTAGGAGGAGTGTAGAACCAGCTGTGGAGACAAGATGCACTTCATGATCCAGAGTGGTTGGTTCAGGTCCATGATAATGCAGTATCAAATCACATTTTATTTGTCACATGCGCCGAATACAACACGTGAAGACCTAGTAAAACGCTTAATTGCCAAGAATGCGCAAAGCTGTCATCAAGGCAAAGGGTGACTATTTGAAAAATATCAAATATATTTTGATTAATTTAAACTTTTTTGGGTTATTAATCTAATTTAAATCAAATCAAATGTATTTGTATAGCACTTCTTACATCAGCTGATATCTCCAAGTGCTGTACAGGAACCCAGCCTGAAACCCCAAACAGCAAGCAATGCAGGTGTAGAAGCACGGTAGCTAGGAAAAACTCCCTAGAAAGGCCAAAACCTAGGAAGAAACCTAGAGAGGAACCAGGCTATGAGGAGTGGCCAGTCCTCCTCTGGCTGTGCCGGGTGGAGATTATAACAGATCATGGCCAAGATGTTCAAATGTTCATAAATTACCAGCATGGTAAAATAATAATAATCACAGTAGTTGTCGAGGGTGCAGCAAGTCAGCACCTCAGGAGTAAATGTCAGTTGGCTTTTCATAGCCGATCGTTAAGAGTATCTCTACCGCTCCTGCTGTCTCTAGAGAGTTGAAAACAGCAGGTCTGGGACAGGTAGCACGTCCGGTGAACAGGTCAGGGTTCCATAGCTGCAGGCAGAACAGTTGAAACTGGAGCAGCAGCATGGCCAGGTGGACTGGGGACAGCAAGGAGTCATCATGCCGGGTAGTCCTGAGGCATGGTCCTAGGGCTCAGGTCCTCCGAGAGAGAGAAAGAAAGAGAGAGAGAGATTTTAAGAGAGCATACTTAAATACACACAGTACACCGGATAAGACAGGAGAAGTACTCCAGATATAACAAACTTTTTAAAAGTAGAAAGTTTGCAGCCATCCACTTCCTTATGTCTGAAACACATGCTTCTAGCGCGGGCAATTTTGGGGCTTTACCATGGTTCATTGAAATGTACAGCTGTGTGTCATCTGCATAGCAGTGAAAGTTAACATTATGTTTTCGAATGACATCCCCAAGAGGTAAAATATACAGTGAAAACAATAGTGGTCCTAAAACGGAACCTTGAGGAACACCGAAATGTACAGTTGATTTGTCAGAGGACAAACCATTCACAGAGATGACAAACTGATATCTTTCCGACAGTTAAGATCTAAACCAGGCCAGAACTTGTCCGTGTAGACCAATTTGGGTTTCCAATTTCTCCAAAAGAATGTGGTGATCGATGGTATCAAAAGCAGCACTGAGGTCTAGGAGCACGAGGACAGATGCAGAGCCTCGGTCTGATGCCATTAAAAGGTCATTTACCACCTTCACAAGTGCCGTCTCAGTGCTATGATGGGGTCTAAAACCAGACTGAAGCATTTCGTATACATTGTTTGTCTTCAGGAAGGCAGTGAGTTGCTGCGAACAGCTTTTTCAATTTTTTTCTTGAGGAATGGAAGATTCGAAATAGGCCGATTTAGTTTTTTATATTTTCTGGGTGCAGGTTTGGATTTTTCAAGAGAGGCTTTATTACTGCCACTTTTAGTGAGTTTGGTACACATCCGGTGGATAGAGAGCCGTTTATTATGTTCAACATAAGAGGGCCAAGCACAGGAAGCAGCTCTTTCAGTAGTTTAGTTGAAATAGGGTCCAGTATGCAGGTTGAAGGTTTAGAGGCCATGATTATTTTCATCATTGTGTCAAGAGATATAGTACTAAAACACTTGAGTGTCTCTCTTGATCCTAGGTCTTGGCAGAGTTGTGCAGACTCAGGACAACTGAGCTTTGGAGGAATACGCAGATTTAAAGACGTGTCCGTAATTTGCTTTCTAATGATCATCAAAAATACATTTCGTATTGTTCTTATTTTCCTCAATTAAGTTGGAAAAATAGGATGATCGAGCAGCAGTAAGAGCTCTTCGGTACTGCACGGTACTGTCTTTCCAAGCTAGTCGAAAGACTTCCAGTTTGTTGTGGCGCCATTTCCGTTCCAATTTTCTGGAAGCTTGCTTCAGAGCTCGGGTATTTTCTGTATACCAGGAAGCTAGTTTCTTATGACAAATGTTTTTAGGGGTGCAACTACATCTAGGGTATTGCACAAGGTTAAATTGAGTTCCTCAGTTAGGTGGTTCTGATTTTTGTCCTCTGACGTCCTTGGGTAGGCAGAGGGAGTCTGGAAGGGCATCAAGGAATCTTTGTGTTGTCTGTGAATTTATAGCACGACCTTTGATGCTCCTTGGTTGGGGTCTGAGCAGATGATATGTTGCGATTGCAAACGTAATAAATGTGTGGTCCGATAGTCCAGGCTTATGAGGAAAAACATTAAGATCCACAACATTTATTCCAAGGGACAAAACTAGATCCAGATTATGACTGTGACAGTGAGTAGGTCGATGATGGCTCCGAAAGCCTTTTGGAGTGGGTCTGTGGACTTTTCTATGTGAGTATTAAAATCACCAACAATTAGAATATTATCTGCTATGACTACAAGGTCCGATAGGAATTTGGGGACCTCAGTGAGGAATGCTGTATATGGCCCAGGAGGCCTGTAAACAGTAGCTATAAAATGTGATTGAGGAAGGCTGCATAGATTTCATGACTAGAAGCTCAAACGCCGAAAACGTCTTTCTTTTTTTTCGTGTAAATTGAAATTTGCTATCATAAACGTTAGCATCACCTCCGCCTCTGCGGGAAGCACAGGGGATATGGTCACTAGTGTAACCAAGAGGTGATGCCTCATTTAACACAGTAAATTCATCAGGCTTAAGTCACATCAAGATTATGATCAGTGATTAGTTAATTGACTATAATTGCCTTTGAAGTGAGGGATCTAACATTAAGTAGCCCTATTTTGAGATGTGCGGTATCACGATCTCTTTCAATAATGGCAGGAATGGAGGAGGTCTTTATCCTAATGACATTGCTAAGGCGAACACTGCCATGTTTAGTTTTGCCCAACCTAGGTCGTGGCACAGACACGGTCTCAATGGTGATAGCTGAACTGACTACACTGACTGTGCTAGTGGCAGACTCCACTAAGCTGGCAGGCTGGCTAAGAGCCTGCTGCCTGTCCTGCACCCTATTTCATTGTGGAGCTAGAGGAGTTAGAGCCCTGTCTATGTTGTTAGATAAGATGAGAGCACCCCTCCAGCTAGGATGCAGTCCGTCACTCCTCAGCAGGCCAGGCTTGGTCCTGTTTGTGGGTGAGTCCCAGAAAGAGGGACAATTATCTACAAATTCTATCTTTTGGGAGGGGCAGAAAACAGTTTTCAACCAGCGATTGAGTTGTATTTCCCTCCAGAAGCCATGAGAAAGTTGTCCGGCTGCGGGGACCGTGCGAGGGGATTTATACTAACGTTACTATCTGTACTAACTGGTGGCACAGACGCTGTTTCATCCTTTCCTACACGGAAATTACCCTTCCCTAACGATTGCGTCTGAAGCTGGGCTTGCAGCACAGCTATCCTCTCCGTAAGGCGATCGTTCTCCTGCTATCCTCTCCTGTATATATATATATACAGCGACTGCAATTAGAAAGCGTCATGTTAATGTTACTACTTAGCTTTGGCAGTTCCTGACGAACCATGTCCAGATAAAGGATCCGGAGTGAAAAAGTTGAATGAAAAAAAGTTGAGCGAGGGAAAAACTAAAAATATAAACGGTAATTAAAAAGTAAAAAGCGTAAAGTTGTCAGGTAGCAAAGTAAGGTTGGCAACAAAACGCACAGCAACATGATTCAGCATAGAGACAGGGGTTATCACACAGACTCCCCCCCCCGTCAGATAGAGACAGGGGTTATCACACAGCCCCCCTCACCATATAGAGACAAGGGTTATCACACAGCCCCCCCCCCCACCAGATAGAGACCGGTGTTATCACACAGCCCCCCCCCCAGATAGAGAGACAGGGGTTATCACACAGCCCCCCCCAGATAGGCAGGGGTTATCACACATCCCCCCCGCACCAGATAGAGACAGGTGTTATCACACAGCCCCCCCCCCTGATAGAGAGACAGAGGTTATCACACAGCCCCTCCCTACACGAGATAGAGACAGGGGTTATCACACAGCCCCCCCCCCCCCCATCAGATAGAGACAGGGGTTATCACACAGCCCCCCTCACCATATAGAGACAGGGGTTATCACACAGCCCCCCCCCCCCCCAGATAGAGAGACAGGGGTTATCACACAGCCCCCCCCAGATAGGCAGGGGTTATCACACAGCCCCCCCCCCCCACCAGATAGAGACAGGGGTTATCACACAGCCCCCCCCCCCCCCTCCCCCACCAGATAGAGACAGGTGTCATCACACAGCCCCCCCCCCCCACCAGAGAGACAGGGGTTATCACACAGCCCCCCTCCCCCCATCAGATAGAGACGGGGGTTAACACACAGCCCCGCTCACCATATAGAGACAGGGGTTATCACACAGCCCCCCCCCCCCCACCAGATAGAGACAGGTGTTATCACACAGCCCCCCCCCCCCCCCCCCCCCCCCCAGATAGAGAGACAGGGGTTATCACACAGCCCCCCCCCCCCCCCCCCCCCACACACCAGAGAGACAGGGGTTATCACACAGCTAGAGAGAGGATGAATAGACCCATGTACTGCAGTAATTGATTGCACAGGAGAATGTTCAGGAAGAGGAATGGGAAGCTTGGCCAAGGGAATAGACACTCTAGGGAAGCTTCTTCTCTCCTGCCACCCACACAGCTTATGTTCTAGGGAGATAACCGAGTTGAAAATGAACAAGGTTCTGCCTACACGTTTCGAAGAGAGGACTGGGACGATATATCAAAATAGTCGAAAAGCAGGAAGAAAGGGAAGACAGGTGCAATCTCAACGTCAGTTAGTGAAATCACCAGAACACAGACGACAGGTCTGATAGGACTTCATTCTCAACAAACTCTTTAATATATTTTTTATTTGTATGTATTCAACCTTTATTTAACTAGGCAAGTCAGTTAAGAACACATTCTTATTTACAATGACCGCCTACCATCGGCCAACGCCTGACGACGCTGGGCCGCCCTATTGGACTCCCGATCACGGCCTGTTGTGAAACAGCCTGGAATCGAACCAGGATGTCTGTAGTGACGCCTCAAGCACTGAGATGCAGTGCTTTAGACCGCTGCGCTTGCAAGACATTCGCCCAATGATCCGTTTTTTTTCGTCCAAATACCTACAGTGGATTCCTTCCCCATGGCCATTACTGGCTACATCCTATATTTTGCCATGACGAGGATGCTAGACAAGTGTGTTCACTCTGGCAGAGACAAAGGTCCTGAGAGGACTGGGTTCAGAGAGGACTGGGGTCCAGAGAGGAGAGGACTGGGTTCAGAGAGGACTGGGGTCCAGAGAGGACTGGGTTCAGAGAGGACTGGGGTCCAGAGAGGACCGGGTCCAACAGAGGACTGGGGTCCAGAGAGGACTGGGGTCCAGAGAGGACCGGGGTCCAGAGAGGACTGGGTCCAGAGAGGACTGGGTTCAGAGAGGACTGGGTTCAGAGAGGACTGGGTCCAGAGAGGACTGGGGTACAGAGAGGACTGGGTTTAAAGAAGACTGGGTCCAGAGAGGACTGGGGTTCAGAGAGGACTGGGTTTAAAGAGGACTGGGTCCAGAGAGGACTGGGTTTAAAGAGGGCTGGGTCCAGAGAGGACTGGGGTCCAGAGAGGACTGGGGTCCAGAGATGACTAGGGTCCAGAGAGGACTGGGTCCCAGAGAGGACTGGGGTCCAGAGAGGACTGGGTTCAAAGGGGACTGGGTTCAGAGAGGACTGGGGTCCAGAGAGGACTGGGTTCAGAGAGGACTGGGTTCAAAGAGGACTGGGTCCAGAGGCTTGTCCACTGACCAAACCCAACCACACACACTGACTACAAGGAATCTCCCGACTGGAATATACCTGATTCAACACCGTCCAGGGACATTAGTGTTCTCAGTGGCCCTTTCAGTGGCCCCATATCCATCTGCACTGCCACCATTCAGCCTGCGTGACTTTAAACCCCAACCCTCATTACACAAGAAGCCTCCCATTCATAATACACGAAATAAATATAACTGAACTATAAAAGTATATGAGAGCTCTGAGCAAAAACAAAGCATATTTAAAGCACGTTCCCTCTCTAATTTTCTCCTTTACGTTTTTCCTCGTGTTTCTCGTGTTTTTTCCACGGTAAATATAGATTTATATCCCTGAAGAGACAGAATAGTTACACTGGAAATATGTATTCATGCCATAACAACTAGGGATCCAACAAACTCAGTGTTCCAATTTAGCATTTTAGATTCGGATTCAATGCCTTCTTTAACGATAACCTTCTTTAATGATAACGTTCTTTAATGATTACCTGCTTTAATGATAACCTTCTTTAATGATAACCTGCTTTAATGATAACCTTCTTTAGCGATAACCTTCTCCAGTGATAACCTTCTTTAATGATAACCTTCTTTAATGATACCCCTCTTTAATGATAACCTTCTTTAATGATAACCTTCTTTAATGATAGTCTTCTTTAATGATAGTCTTCTTTAATGATAACCTTCTTTACCGATAACCTTTTGTAATGATAGCCTTATTTAATGATACCCTTCTTTAACGATAACCTGCTTTAATGATAACCTTCTTTAACGATAACATTTTGTAACGATAGCCTTCTTTAATGATAACCTTATTTAATGATACCCTTCTTTAATGAACGCCTTCTTTAATGATAACCTTCTGTAATGATAGTCTTCTTTAATGATAGTCTTCTTTAATGATAACCTTCTTTAACGATAACCTGTTGTAATGATAGCCTTCTTTAATGATACCCTTCTTTAACGATAACCTGCTTTAATGATAACCTTCTTTCATGATAGCCTTCTTTAATGATAGCCTTGCCCTACGACAGGTTAAATGAAAATGTGTAAACAAAACGAATACATGGAAATTAAGAATCAATTATGTTTTAAGGTCTGGCCAACATTCTGTGGATTCATATCTATCATATCTATTGATCCACTGATACACTACATATCATATCCATCAAATCCATCTTTATTTTGACTGAATTTCTCAAAATTCAGTTTTTACAATGATGTAACAATTATGTTCCCACCGAAAGGAAACTTGGCGAAGAACCGAGGAGATGGAGATTGGCCTGACATGGAACACCCTCCCCCAGTGGCGCTCTCTGGTGGACTGGAACACCCTCCCCCCAGTGGCGCTCTCTGGTGGAATGGAACACCCTCCCCCCAGTGGCGCTCTCTGGTGGAATGGAACACCCTCCCCCCAGTGGCGCTCTCTGGTGGAATGGAACACCCTCCCCCCAGTGGTGCTCTCTGGAGGAATGGAACACCCTCCCCCCAGTGGCGCTCTCTGGTGGAAGACATATTGATCCAAATGGGAAAGAAGAAGATTCTATGTAAGTGAAATAACACTATTTAAACAGAACAGATATTGCCTTGGCATATCCATCCAATTCCTTATGTCCTTCTGAACAGTGCTTGTTCTATTTCCACAGACACTGACACTCCAGCCCCTTCCTAATTCTGTCTCCAGGACCAGGTAAAGCCCAATGTTTCACCCTCACTGATTAACCTGTCTCTTCCTGGAGGAACGTCTCACATTGGGCCTAGGATGGACAGGGCACATTTTATACACTCTACGGTCCAAAAAAAGATCTGTTTTTCTAGTGAGCTCGCACATTCAGCGTCACACAACTCAGGGTGCACACTTCATCTGCTGTGAAATCTGCTGTGGAATGTAATGTTTTTATATGTATTCCATATAACTGCCTCCATGTTGCTGGACCCCAGGAAGAGTAGCTGCTGCCTTGGCAGGAACTAATGGAGATCCATAATAACCCCCCAGGAAGAGTAGCTGCTGCCTTGGCAGGAACTAATGGGGATCCATAATAAACCCCAGGAAGAGTAGCTGCTGCCTTGGCAGGAACTAATGGGGATCCATAATAAACACCAGGAAGAGTAGCTGCTGCCTTGGCAGGAACTAATGGGGACCCATAATAAACCCCAGGAAGAGTAGCTGCTTCCTTGACAGGAACTAATGGGGATCCATAATAAACCCCAGGAAGAGTAGCTGCTGCCTTGGCAGGAACTAATGGGGATCCATAATAAACCCCAGGTAGAGTAGTTCCTGTCAAGGCAGCAGCTAATGGGGATCCATAATAAACACCAGGAAGAGTGGCTTCTGCCTTGGCAGCAACTAATGGGGATCCATAATAAACCCCCAGGAAGGGTAGCTGCTGCCTTGGCAGGAACTAATAGGGATCCATAATAAACCCCAGGAAGAGTAGCTGCTGCCCTGATGAGAACTAATGGGGATCCATAATAAACACCAGGAAGAGTAGCTGCTGCCAAGCCAGGAACTAATTGGGATCCATAATAGACCAAAGGAAGAGTAGCTGCTGCCTTGGCAGGAACTAATGGGGATCCATAATAAACCCCAGGAAGAGTAGCTGCTGCCCTTATAGGAACTAATGGGGATCCATAATAAACCCCAGGAAGAGTAGCTGCTGCCCTGATAGGAACTAATGGGGATCCATAATAAACCCCAGGAAGAGTAGCTGCTGCCTTGGCAGGAACTAATTAGGATCCATAATAAACCCCAGGAAGAGTAGCTGCTGCCCTGACAGGAACTAAAGGGGATCCATAATAAACCCCAGGAAGAGTAGCTGCTGCCTTGGCAGGAACTAATGGGGATCCATAATAAACCCCCAGTAAGAGTAGCTGCTGCCTTGGCAGGAACTAATGGGGATCCATAATAAACCCCCAGGAAGAGTAGCTGCTGCCAAGCCAGGAACTAATTGGGATCCATAATAGACCACAGTAAGAGTAGCTGCTGCCTTGGCAGGAACTAATGGGGATCCATAATAAACCCCAGGAAGAGTAGCTGCTGCCCTGGTAGGACCTAATGGGGATCCATAATAAACCCCAGGAAGAGTAGCTGCTGCCCTTACAGGAACTAATGGGGATCCATAATAAACCCCAGGAAGAGTAGCTGCTGCCCTGACAGGAACTAATTGGGATCCATAATAAACCCCAGGAAGAGTAACTGCTACCTTGACAGGAACAATATGGGATCCATAATAAACCCCAGGAAGAGTAGCTGCTGCCTTGGCAGGAACTAATTGGGATCCATAATAAACACACAGGAAGAGTAGCTGCTGCCCTGACAGGAACTAATGGGGATCCATAATAAACCCCAGGAAGAGTAGCTGCTGCCCTGACAGGAACTAATGGGGATCCATAATAAACCCCAGGAAGAGTAGCTGCTGCCTTGGCAGGAACTAATTGGGATCCATAATAAACCCCAGGAAGAGTAGCTGCTGCTCTGATAAGAACTAATGTGGATCCATAATAAACCCCAGGAAGAGTAGCTGCTGCCAAGCCAGGAACTAAAGGGGACCCATAATAAACCCCAGGAAGAGTAGCTGCTGCCCTTATTGGAACTAATGGGGATCCATAATAAACCCCAGGAAGAGTAGCTGCTGCATTGACAGGAACTAATGGGGATCCATAATAAACCCCAGGAAGAGTAGCTGCTGCCAAGCCATGAACTAAAGGGGATCCATAATAAACCCCAGGATGAGTAGCTGCTGCCAAGCCAGGAACTAAAGGGGACCCATAATAAACCCCAGGAAGAGTAGCTGCTGCCAAGCCAGGAACTAAAGGGGACCCATAATAAACCCCAGGAAGAGTAGCTGCTGCCTTGGCAGGAACTAATGGAGATCCATAATAACCCCCCAGGAAGAGTAGCTGCTGCCTTGGCAGGAACTAATGGGGATCCATAATAAACCCCAGGTAGAGTAGTTCCTGTCAAGGCAGCAGCTAATGGGGATCCATAATAAACACCAGGAAGAGTGGCTTCTGCCTTGGCAGGAACTAATGGGGATCCATAATAAACCCCCAGGAAGGGTAGCTGCTGCCTTGGCAGGAACTAATAGGGATCCATAATAAACCCCAGGAAGAGTAGCTGCTGCCCTGATGAGAACTAATGGGGATCCATAATAAACACCAGGAAGAGTAGCTGCTGCCAAGCCAGGAACTAATTGGGATCCATAATAGACCAAAGGAAGAGTAGCTGCTGCCTTGGCAGGAACTAATGGGGATCCATAATAAACCCCAGGAAGAGTAGCTGCTGCCCTTATAGGAACTAATGGGGATCCATAATAAACCCCAGGAAGAGTAGCTGCTGCCCTGATAGGAACTAATGGGGATCCATAATAAACCCCAGGAAGAGTAGCTGCTGCCTTGGCAGGAACTAATTGGGATCCATAATAAACCCCAGGAAGAGTAGCTGCTGCCCTGACAGGAACTAAAGGGGATCCATAATAAACCCCAGGAAGAGTAGCTGCTGCCTTGGCAGGAACTAATGGGGATCCATAATAAACCCCCAGTAAGAGTAGCTGCTGCCTTGGCAGGAACTAATGGGGATCCATAATAAACCCCCAGGAAGAGTAGCTGCTGCCAAGCCAGGAACTAATTGGGATCCATAATAGACCACAGTAAGAGTAGCTGCTGCCTTGGCAGGAACTAATGGGGATCCATAATAAACCCCAGGAAGAGTAGCTGCTGCCCTGGTAGGACCTAATGGGGATCCATAATAAACCCCAGGAAGAGTAGCTGCTGCCCTTACAGGAACTAATGGGGATCCATAATAAACCCCAGGAAGAGTAGCTGCTGCCCTGGTAGGACCTAATGGGGATCCATAATAAACCCCAGGAAGAGTAGCTGCTGCCCTTACAGGAACTAATTGGGATCCATAATAAACCCCAGGAAGAGTAACTGCTGCCTTGACAGGAACAATATGGGATCCATAATAAACCCCAGGAAGAGTAGCTGCTGCCTTGGCAGGAACTAATTGGGATCCATAATAAACACACAGGAAGAGTAGCTGCTGCCCTGACAGGAACTAATGGGGACCCATAATAAACCCCAGGAAGAGTAGCTGCTGCCAAGCCAGGAACTAAAGGGGACCCATAATAAACCCCAGGAAGAGTAGCTGCTGCCTTGGCAGGAACTAATTGGGATCCATAATAAACCCCAGGAAGAGTAGCTGCTGCCTTGGCAGGAACTAAAGGGGACCCATAATACACCCCAGGAAGAGTAGCTGCTGCTCTGATAAGAACAAATGGGGATCCATAATAAACCCCAGGAAGAGTAGCTGCTGCCAAGCCAGGACCTAAAGGGGACCCATAATAAACCCCAGGAAGAGTAGCTGCTGCCCTTATTGGAACTAATGGGGATCCATAATAAACCCCAGGAAGAGTAGCTGCTGCCTTGGCAGGAACTAAAGGGGACCCATAATAAACTCCAGGAAGAGTAGCTGCTGCCAAGCCAGGAACTAATGGGGATCCATAATAAACCCCAGGAAGAGTAGCTGCTGCCAAGCCAGGAACTAAAGGGGACCCATAATAAACTCCAGGAAGAGTAGCTGCTGCCTTGGCAGGAACTAATTGGGATCCATAATAAACCCCAGGAAGAGTAGCTGCTGCCAAGCCAGGTACTAAAGTGGACCCATAATAAACCCCAGGAAGAGGAGCTGCTGCCCTTATTGGAACTAATGGGGATCCATAATAAACCCCAGGAAGAGTAGCTGCTGCCTTGACAGGAACTAATGGGGATCCATAATAAACCTCAGGAAGAGTAGCTGCTGCCTTGGCAGGATCTAATTGGGATCCATAATAAACCCCAGGAAGAGTAGCTGCTGCCTTGGCAGGATCTAATTGGGATCCATAATAAACCCCAGGAAGAGTAGCTGCTACCTTGACAGGATCTAATTTGGATCCATAATAAACCCCAGGAAGAGTAGCTGCTGCCTTGGCAGGTACTAAAGTGGACCCATAATAAACCCCAGGAAGAGGAGCTGCTGCCCTTATTGGAACTAATGGGGATCCATAATAAACCCCAGGAAGAGTAGCTGCTGCCTTGACAGGAACTAATGGGGATCCATAATAAACCTCAGGAAGAGTAGCTGCTGCCTTGGCAGGATCTAATTGGGATCCATAATAAACCCCAGGAAGAGTAGCTGCTGCCTTGGCAGGATCTAATTGGGATCCATAATAAACCCCAGGAAGAGTAGCTGCTGCCTTGACAGGATCTAATTTGGATCCATAATAAACCCCAGGAAGAGTAGCTGCTGCCTTGGCAGGATCTAACGGGGATCCATAATAAACCCCAGGAAGAGTAGCTGCTGCCTTGGCAGGAACTAATGGGGATCCATAATAAACCCCAGGAAGAGTAGCTGCTGCCTTGGCAGGAACTAATGGGGATCCATTATAAACCCCAGGAAGAGTAGCTGCTGCCTTGGCAGGAACTAATGGGGATCCATAATAAACCCCAGGAAGAGTAGCTGCTGCCTTGGCAGGAACTAATGGGGATACATAATAAACCCCAGGAAGAGTAGCTGCTGCCTTGGCAGGAACTAATGGGGATCCATAATAAACCCCAGGAAGAGTAGCTGCTGCCTTGACAGGAACTAAAGGGGATCCATAATTCATACAAATACACCTGTATCAGAGGAACGTGTTAAGTTCAGTATGTCTGCTTTCCTTCCTAGATAATACAGGTATATTAATCAGATCAGTGGATTATAATTGCCTTTCACTGTCATTGCTTTGAACTCTGACCCCAAGGCAAGGCTATCCTAGTCCGAGGAGTCCATTATGGCAAATGACAATCGAACGCAAAAAGCCGTGGCTGCAATAATCCCTAATGAAAACCTATTGATAACCTCCTCATTCACCTTTGACCCTTCACTCTTTCTTGTTGGATTTTACAGCTGCACAGTTGAGTCACCAGGGGTTACGCCGCAGCCTGGAGGTCATGACTGAACAAATAAACAAAGCAAGCCTCTCCTTCTTATGCATTCAACTGCCAAGCATACTGCATCTGAGATTCCCAGTGTGGTCGGCCCGGACACAGGAGGTTTCACCTCTTTAACCGATGCTTGTGTAAATCAGGCTCGCAGACACATCCCACACACAAACTACATGAGAGAGGTCAGGAGGTCAGCTAGAGAGTTTTAATATCTAATTCTATGTGTCGAGAGGTCAATGCCTCGTGGGCCAATTTCTCAAACATGTTGTTTTAGTAGTGTTTATGTAGTAGTGTTTATGTAGTAGTGTTTATGTAGTAGTGTTTATGTAGTAGTGTTTATGTAGTAGTGTTTATGGAGTAGTGTTTATGTAGTAGATGGATGTTTATGTAGTAGTGTTTATGTAGTAGTGTTTATGTAGTAGATGGATGTTTATGTAGTAGTGTTTATGTAGTAGTGTTTATGTAGTAGTGTTTATGTAGTAGTGTTTATGTAGTAGTGTTTATGGAGTAGTGTTTATGTAGTAGATGGATGTTTATGTAGTAGTGTTTATGTAGTAGTGTTTATGTAGTAGTGTTTATGTACTAGTGTTTATAGAGTAGTGTTTATGTAGTAGTGTTTATAGAGTAGTGTTTATGTAGTAGTGTTTATGTAGTAGTGTTTATGTAGTAGTGTTTCTGTACTAGTGTTTATAGAGTAGTGTTTATGTAGTAGTGTTTATGTAGTAGTGTTTATGTAGTAGTGTTTATGTAGTAGTGTTTATGTAGTAGTGTTTATGTAGTAGTGTTTATGTAGTAGTGTTTATGTAGTAGTGTTTATAGAGTAGTGTTTATGTAGTAGTGTTTATAGAGTAGTGTTTATGTAGTAGTGTTTATGTAGTAGTGTTTATGTAGTAGATGGATGTTTATGTAGTAGTGTTTATGTAGTAGTGTTTATGTAGTAGATGGATGTTTATGTAGTAGTGTTTATGTAGTAGTGTTTATGGAGTAGTGTTTATGTAGTAGTGTTTATGTAGTAGTGTTTATGTAGTAGTGTTTATGTAGTAGTGTTTATGTAGTAGTGTTTATGGAGTAGTGTTTATGTAGTAGTGTTTATGTAGTAGTGTTTATGTAGTAGTGTTTATGTACTAGTGTTTATGTAGTAGTGTTTATGTACTAGTGTTTATGTACTAGTGTTTATGTACTAGTGTTTATGTAGTAGTGTTTATGTAGTAGTGTTTATGTAGTAGTGTTTATGTAGTAGTGTTTATGTAGTAGTGTTTATGTAGTAGTGTTTATGTACTAGTGTTTATGTAGTAGTGTTTATGTAGTAGATGGATGTTTATGTAGTAGTGTTTATGTCGTAGTGTTTATGTAGTAGTGTTTATGTAGTAGTGTTTATGTAGTAGTGTTTATGTAGTAGTGTTTATGTAGTAGTGTTTATGTAGTAGTGTTTATGTAGTAGTGTTTATAGAGTAGTGTTTATGTACTAGTGTTTATAGAGTAGTGTTTATGTAGTAGTGTTTATAGAGTAGTGTTTATGTAGTAGTGTTTATGTACTAGTGTTTATAGAGTAGTGTTTATGTAGTAGTGTTTATAGAGTAGTGTTTATGTAGTAGTGTTTATGTAGTAGTGTTTATAGAGTAGTGTTTATAGAGTAGTGTTTATGTAGTAGTGTTTATGTAGTAGTGTTTATGTAGTAGTGTTTATAGAGTAGTGTTTATAGAGTAGTGTTTATGTAGTAGTGTTTATGTAGTAGTGTTTATGTAGTAGTGTTTATGTAGTAGTGTTTATGTAGTAGTGTTTATAGAGTAGTGTTTATGTAGTAGTGTTTATAGAGTAGTGTTTATGTAGTAGATGGATGTTTATGTAGTAGTGTTTATGTAGTAGTGTTTATGTAGTAGTGTTTATGTAGTAGTGTTTATGTAGTAGTGTTTATGTACTAGTGTTTATGTAGTAGTGTTTATGTAGTAGTGTTTATAGAGTAGTGTTTATGTAGTAGTGTTTATAGAGTAGTGTTTATGTAGTAGTGTTTATAGAGTAGTGTTTATAGAGTAGTGTTTATGTAGTAGTGTTTATGTAGTAGTGTTTATGTAGTAGTGTTTATGTAGTAGTGTTTATGTACTAGTGTTTATAGAGTAGTGTTTATGTAGTAGTGTTTATAGAGTAGTGTTTATAGAGGTGTGTTTATGTAGTAGTGTTTATGTAGTAGTGTTTATGTAGTAGATGGATGTTTATCTAGTAGTGTTTATGTAGTAGTGTTTATAGAGTAGTGTTTATGTAGCAGTGTTTATGTAGTAGTGTTTATGTAGTAGTGTTTATGTAGTAGTGTTTATGTAGTAGTGTTTATGTAGTAGTGTTTATGTAGTAGTGTTTATGTAGTAGTGTTTATGTAGTAGATGGATGTTTATGTAGTAGTGTTTATGTAGTAGTGTTTATAGAGTAGTGTTTATGTAGCAGTGTTTATGTAGTAGTGTTTATGTAGTAGTGTTTATGTAGTAGTGTTTATGTACTAGTGTTTATGTAGTAGTGTTTATGTAGTAGTGTTTATGTAGTAGTGTTTATGTAGTAGTGTTTATGTAGTAGTGTTTATAGAGTAGTGTTTATGTAGTAGATGGATGTTTATGTAGTAGTGTTTATGTAGTAGTGTTTATGTAGTAGATGGATGTTTATGTAGTAGTGTTTATGTAGTAGTGTTTATGTAGTAGTGTTTATGTACTAGTGTTTATGTAGTAGTGTTTATGTAGTAGTGTTTATGTAGTAGTGTTTATGTAGTAGTGTTTATGTAGTAGTGTTTATAGAGTAGTGTTTATGTAGTAGTGTTTATGTAGTAGTGTTTATGTAGTAGTGTTTATGTAGTAGTGTTTATGTAGTAGTGTTTATGTAGTAGTGTTTATGTAGTAGTGTTTATAGAGTAGTGTTTATGTAGTAGTGTTTATAGAGTAGTGTTTATGTACTAGTGTTTATGTACTAGTGTTTATGTAGTAGTGTTTATGTAGTAGTGTTTATGTACTAGTGTTTATGTAGCAGTGTTTATGTAGTAGTGTTTATGTAGTAGTGTTTATGTAGTAGATGGATGTTTATGTAGTAGTGTTTATGTAGTAGTGTTTATGTAGTAGTGTTTATGTAGTAGTGTTTATGTAGTAGTGTTTATGTAGTAGATGGATGTTTATGTAGTAGTGTTTATGTAGTAGTGTTTATGTAGTAGTGTTTATGTAGTAGTGTTTATAGTAGTGTTTATGTAGTAGTGTTTATGTACTAGTGTTTATGTAGTAGTGTTTATGTACTAGTGTTTATGTAGTAGTGTTTATGTAGTAGTGTTTATAGAGTAGTGTTTATGTAGTAGTGTTTATGTAGTAGTGTTTATGTAGCAGTGTTTATGAAGTAGTGTTTATGGCTCTCCGTTAAAGCGTCCGGGGGAAGTAACCGGGGCTCCCGGGACTGTGGAGTGGCCGGTTGGGCGTCGCTGTTAGCCGCCAAGTTGCTGAGGGGAGGTGGGGTCACCACCGTGGCAGGCTGCCCCCAAGACGACCCGCTGAAATGCTCCAGCAGCGTGTCCAAAGCCCGGTCATGGCGCCCAGCCAACGTTTGGACCCCCTCCATCAGCCCACAAAGCAATTCCTCGTGCCGACCAATGGTGGCTACTTGGGAGGAGATGGCGTTGCGCAGCTGGCCAGGGTCTGCTGGGTCACGGCCAGTTTGTACTATCAGGTATGAGGCTCAGGGTCAGATAGAGTGGTCAGGCAGGAGTGCTCAGGGTCAGGTAGAGTGGTCAGGTAGGAGGGCTCAGGGTCAGGTAGAGTGGTCAGGCAGGAGGGCTTAGGGTCATGTAGAGTGGTCAGGCAGGAGGGCTCAGGGTCAGGTAGAGTGGTCAGGCAGGAGGGCTCAGGGTCAGGTAGAGTGGTCAGGCAGATGGGCTCAGGGTCAGGTAGAGTGGTCAGGCAGGAGGTCTTAGGGTCAGGTAGAGTGGTCAGGCAGGAGGGCTCAGGGTCAGGTAGAGTTCAGGCAGGCAGGGGTCAGTAAACCAGAGGTGGGGCAAGGGTACCAGAGGGCAGGCAGGCTCAGGGTCAGTGGCAGGCAGAGTGGTCAGGCAGGTGGGCTCGGAGTCAGGACAGGCAAGGGTCAAAACCAGGGGGTGGAGGGCGAGAATAGAGACATTGGAAAAACCAGGATGTGAGACACAAAATGCTGGTTGAACTGAAAAAACAAGATGAACTGGCAACAGACAGAGAACACAGGTGTACATACACAGGGGATAATGGGGAAGATGGGCGACACTTGGAGGGGAATGGAGACAATCACAAAGACAGGTGAAAGAGATCAGGGTGTGACACTTACACTAAAAGGACATTATCATTTTCACAATTCCGCAGTATTATTCATCCCCATAGTGTGACAATATACAGGTAGTTGCCAAAATAAAGGAAACACCAATATAGAGTGTCTTAATAAATAAAAAAATCAACTTAAAAAACAGAATTCAAAAACACCTTATTGAACAGTGGGGACTGTGAAGCAGCACAAATATAGACACAGACACAGACACATGCATACTGTACACACACACACGCACGCACGATAGCATACACACTATCCACACATATACACACATGCACGATGGTATACACACATATACACGTGGATTTAGTACTGTTGATATGTGGTTGTGGTGGAGTAGGGGCCTGAGGTCACACAGTTTGTGAATATATTGTAATGTTTTAAAAAAATGGGTCAACTACCTTTATTTTTGCTGGACCCCAGGAAGAGTAGCTGCTGCCTTGGCAGGAACCAATGGGGATCAATAATAAACCCCAGGAAGAGTAGCTGCTGCCTTGGCAGGAACCAATGGGGATCAATAATAAACCCCAGGAAGAGTAGCTGCTGCCCTGATAAGAACTAATGGGGATCCATAAATAACCCCAGGAAGAGTAGCTGCTGTCTTGGCAGGAACTAATGGGGATCCATAATGAACCCCAGGAAGAGTAGCTGCTGCCTTGGCAGGAACTAATGGGGATCTATAATAAACCCCAGGAAGAGTAGCTGCTGCCCTGATAAGAACTAATGGGGATCCATAATAAACCCCAGGAAGAGTAGCTACTGCCCTGATAAGAACTAATGGGGATCCATAAATAACCCCAGGAAGAGGAGCTGCTGTCTTGGCAGGAACTAATGGGGATCCATAATAAACCCCAGGAAGAGTAGCTGCTGCCTTGGCAGGAACTAATGGGGATCTATAATAAACCCCAGGAAGAGTAGCTGCTGCCCTGATAAGAACTAATGGGGATCCATAATAAACCCCAGGAAGAGTAGCTACTGCCCTGATAAGAACTAATTGGGATCCATAATAAACCCCAGGAAGAGTAGCTGCTGCCTTGGCAGGAGCTAATGGGGATCCATAATAAACCCCAGGAAGAGTAGCTGCTGCCCTGATAAGAACTAATTGGGATCCATAATAAACCCCAGGAAGAGTAGCTGCTGCCTTGGCAGGAGCTAATGGGGATCCATAATAAACCCCAGGAAGAGTAGCTGCTGCCTTGGAAGGAACTATTGGGGATCCATAATAAACCCCAGGAAAAGTAGCTGCTGCCTTGGCAGGAACTAATCGGGATCCATAATAAACCCCAGGAAGAGTAACTGCTGCCTTGGCAGGAACTAATGGGGATCCATAATAAATTCCAGGAAGAGTAGCTGCTGCCTTGGCAGGAACTAATGGGGAACCATAATAAATCCCAGGAAGAGTAGCTGCTGCCCTTATAGGAACTAATAGGGATCCCATAATAAACCCCAGGAAGAGTAGCTGCTGCCCTGATAAGAACTAATGGGGATCCATAATAAACCCCAGGAAGAGTAGCTACTGCCCTGATAAGAACTAATTGAGATCCATAATAAACCCCGGGAAGAGTAGCTGCTGCCTTGGCAGGAGCTAATGGGGATCCATAATAAACCCCAGGAAGAGTAGCTGCTGCCCTGATAAGAACTAATTGGGATCCATAATAAACCCCAGGAAGAGTAGCTGCTGCCTTGGCAGGAGCTAATGGGGATCCATAATAAACCCCAGGAAGAGTAGCTGCTGCCTTGGAAGGAACTATTGGGGATCCATAATAAACCCCAGGAAAAGTAGCTGCTGCCTTGGCAGGAACTAATCGGGATCCATAATAAACCCCAGGAAGAGTAACTGCTGCCTTGGCAGGAACTAATGGGGATCCATAATAAATTCCAGGAAGAGTAGCTGCTGCCTTGGCAGGAACTAATGGGGAACCATAATAAATCCCAGGAAGAGTAGCTGCTGCCCTTATAGGAACTAATGGGGATCCCATAATAAACCCCAGGAATAGTAGCTGCTGCCCTGATAAGAACTAATGGGGATCCATAATAAACCCCAGGAAGAGTAGCTGCTGCCTTGGCAGGAACTAATGGGGAACCATAATAAACCCCAGGAAGAGTAGCTGCTACCCTAGTGCGTTGGGCCTCCACCAATCAGAACAGCTTCAATCAACCTTGGCATAGATTCTACAAGTGTCTGGAACTCTATTGGAGGGATGCGACATCATTCTTCCATAAGAAATTCCATAATTTAGTGTTTTGTTGATGGTGGTGGAAAACGCTGGTCTCAGGCGCCGCTCCAGAATCGTCCAATTGGGTCTAGATCTGGTGACTGAGAAGGCCTTGGCATATTGTTTATATTGTTTTCATGTTCATCAAACCATTCAGTGACCACTTGTGCCCTGTGCATGGGGGCCTTGTCATCCTATGTAGGCATAGCCATGGTAGCCAAAATAATCGCCTGCCCAACATTTTTAAACATAACCGTTATTGTAAATAAGAATTTGTTCTTAACCTGTCTGGGAACCCCTCGCCAACAACCAATGAAATTGCAGGGCGCCAAATACAAATCAACAGAAATCTCATAAATCTAATTTCTCAAACATACAAGAATTAGGCAGCATTTTAACTTCTTTGGGATAAGGGGCAGCATTTTCACTTCTTTGGGATAGGGGCAGCATTTTAACTTCTTTGGGATAGGGGGCAGCATTTTCACTTTTGGATGAAAAGCGTGCCTCGAGTAAACTGACACCTACTCAGTCCCAGATGCTAATATATGCATATTGTTAGTAGATTTGGATAGAAAACACTCTAAAGTTTCTAAAACTTGAATGATGTCTGTGAGTGTAGCAGAACTCATATGGCAGGCGAGAACCTGAGAAAAATCCAACCAGGAAGTGGGAAATCTGAGGTTTGTAGTTTTTCAAAGCTTGGCCTATCGAATACACAGTGTCTATGGTGTCACATTGCACTTCCTAAGGCTTCCACTAGATGTCAACCGTCTTTAGAAACTTGTTTGAGGCTTCTACTATGGTCTGGCAGAGTGTCACAGGCTCGTGACGTGCGGTCACGAGAGAGTTAGCTCTCGTTCCATGGCTTTTCTACAGACAATGGAATTCTCCGTTTGGAACCTTATTGAACATTTATGATAAAAACATCCTAAAGATTCATTCTATACAACGTTTGATATGTTTCTACGACCCGTAATCTAACTTTTTGGAATTTTCGTCAGACCTTTCCGCTGGAAGTTGCACGCGCGTTTCGATTTGTTTACCAAATGCCCTAACAAAAGGAGGTATATGGACATAAATTAACATTTATTGTGGAACTGCGATTCCTGGGAGTGCATTCTGATGAAGATCATCAAAGGTAAGTGAATATTTATAATGCTATTTATGACTAATGTTGACTGTGCAACATGGCGGATATTTCTTTTGGTTGGTTTGGGCTCTGAGCGCCATTCTCAGATTATGCTTTTTCTCAAATTAAGTTTTTTTGAAATCTGACACAGCGGTTGCATTAAGGAGAAGTGCATCTAAAGTTCCATGCATAACACTTGTATTTGCATCATCATTTATAATGAGTATTTTTGTAAATTGATGTGGCTCTCTGCAAAATCACTGCACGTTTTGGAAGCAAAACATTACTGAACATAACACTCAAATGTAAAATGAGATTTTTGGATATAAATAAGCACTTTATCGAACAAAACATACATGTATTGTGTAACATGAAGTCCTATGAGTGTCATCTGATGAAGATCATCAAAGGTTAGTGACTCATTGTATCTCTTTGTGCTTTTTGTGACTCCTCTCTTTGGTTGGAAAAATGGCTGGGTTTTTCTGTGACTTGGTGGTGACCTAACATAATCATTTGTGGAGCTTTCGCTGTAAAGCATTTTTTAAATAAAAAATCTCAGTCTACATTGGCGCGTTACGTGCAGTAATGTTTTGATTCCAAATCATCCGATGATGTTGCAGAAATACTCATATTAAACATTGATAGAAGATGCAAGTGTTATTCACAGAATTAAAGATAGACTTCTCCTTAATGCAACAGCTGTGTCAGATTTTTTTTTTACTTTACGGAAAAAGCATAATCTGAGAACGGCGCTCAGTACCCTATTCAGCTAGAGAAAACTCCGCCATTTTGGAGTCAACATTAGTTAGAAAAACACTATTAATATTCACTTACCTTTGATGATCTTCATCAGAAAGCACTCCCAGGTATCCCTATTAGACAATAAATGACTGATTTGTTCCATAAAGCCCATCATTTAGCCACTTGTTGTTAGCGTGTTCAGCCCAGTAATCCATCTTCATGAGGCGCGAGCACTTCCTCCAGACAACAACTCAAAAAGTTCCGTTACAGGTCGTAGAAACAAGTCAAGCGATGTATGCAATCAATCTTTAGGATGTTTTTAACTTAAATCATCATTAAGGTTCCAACCAGAGAATTGCATTGTCTGAAGAAAAGCATTGGAACGAGAGCGTACTCTGTCGGGAGCGCGCTTCATGAGACCGAGGCTCTCTGCCAGACCACTCACTCAGAGTTCTTATGAGCCCCTCCTTTATAGCAGAATCCTAAAACCAGTATCTGAAGACAGTGACATCTAGTGGAAGCCCTAGGAAGTGCAAGCACATCCATATCTAACAGGGATTTCAATAGGCACTGTTTTGAAAATCGATTTCTCACTTCCTGTTTGGATTTCTTCTCAGGTTTTTGTCTGCCATATGAGTTCTGTTATATTCACAGACATCATTCAAACAGTTTTAGAAACTTCTGAGTGTTTTCTATCCAATACCAATAATAATATGCATATATTAGCATCTGGGACAGAGTAAGAGGCAGTTCAGTCTGGGCATGCTATTCATCCAAAAGTGAAAATGCTGCCCCCTATCCCCAAAAAAGTTAAAGGACCAGTGCAGTCAACAGCATGATTTACCTGTGTTTTATATACTGTGAACTGTCAAAATAATGGAAACACTTGAGTAAATGAGGATACAGAGTATATTGAAAGCAGGTGCTTTCACACAGGTGTGGTTCCTGAGTTAATTAAGCAACTAACTTCATGCGTATTTATTTATTCAATTAATCTTTATATAACCAAGCAAGTCAGTTAAGTGTAGTTGAAAATTTATCAATTGCTTATCAAATTCTCGAAGGGAGGTTGAACTAAGTAATGAGGCCCTAGCCCTTATTCAGACAGTCTATACCCCAGACTCTGTAGACCTATCCCAAGGCAGCTAGTGTGACAGCACCGTGTTCAATTTGTTTTGGGAAACCAAGCACAGAATCACATCCACACAACAGTGAAACAGTCTCCTGGAGGACAGGCCTGAGAACCAGTTAACCGACAGGACCTCCCCAGCAGGAGCCTTGCCACCCATAATGGGAAATCAATGTTGTTTTGGTTGCCTGAATAGGTAGGCTTAAGGAATATTTACAGCAATCGAGTAGGGAGAGCAGGCAAGAGTGAACGAGAGAGAGAAATAAAGAGAGAGAGAAAGAGAGAGAGAGAGAGAGAAGGAGAGGGAGAAAGAGAGAGAGAAGGAGAGAGAGAAGGAGAAAGAGAAGGAGAGAATATTCTCCTCTTTGCTTATTCACTGTCTCATGGCTGCTCCCTACTTGATATGAAACCATTATCCGGGTAAATCCGGCCTGTTCTGCTCCTGCTGTGCTCCAGGAGAAAACTGGCAGTCTGTCGCAGCGCCATCGACGCGTGGAGGGTCTTAATGAGATTCCTAAGGCGCATTTCGAATCACTGGGATTTGGTGAAAAAAAGCCATCATTGTGTTCGCTCGCCTGGCCACTCCTAGAGGAGCATCAGATGATTACACACTTAGAAAGCTCTTCGCTTAGTCCAGGACACTTCATCTTTTGGCTCCCACTGGAGACCCAAGCAGATGTGGCAGGCCCGGGGGTAATCCCCACTTCAGATGGGCTTGTCTGGGGTAATGTGATCGCCCGGTCTGGTTCATCCTCCATAGTGATGAAGGCCACAGGCTACCCCTGACCCATGTGATTATTATGATCCTTCAACCAATAGTGGTGGTCATAGCTGGCTGCTTTTACCCTGTTTGGTACATAAGTGTAAGGCATAATTACACAGAGAGCAGTCATGACAATATAAAACTAGCTACAGATGTAGCCACAGTAGTCATAGCAGTGACATGTTGGTACAGAACCATACAACCTCCTGCCAGAAGCCTCTATGTGTTTAAGTCGGGTAATGAAGACCAAACCTCCTCATACCTCTACTCCTCCTCCAGCCCTTATCCCTCCCTCCCTCCCTCCCTCCCTCCCTCCCTCCCTCCCTCCCTCCCTCCCTCCCTCCCTCCCTCCCTCCCTCCCTCACTCTCATCAGCCATCCCACTCTCCTTCCAGCCACCCCTCTCATCCATCCATCCATCCATTCCTCCCTCCCCTCAGCCATCCCACTCTCCTTCCAGCCACCCCTCTCATCCATCCATCCATCCATTCCTCCCTCCCCTCAGCCATCCCACTCTCCTTCCAGCCACCCCTCTCATCCATCCATCCATTCCTCCCTCCCCTCAGCCATCACACTTTCCCTCCCTCCCCTCAGCCATTCCACTCTCTCTTCCTCCCATCCAGCCATTCCTCCATCCAATCCCATCCATCCCTCCACCCCTCACATCCATCCTTCCCTTTCCTTGGACGTAGCCATCCCAGGAGGCTCAGTGTCTTTGTGTGTGTGTGTGTGTGTGTGTGTGAAATATAATGTGGGTTTAACATGGCTGAACTTGGAAGTGGAATCTGGATGACGGTTAACCAACCCAATTAACTAGGACTCAATGGAGAGCAAATTAAAAAGCCCTGGGGCATTATGCCTCGCCAGAAAACGGTAACCACAACAAAGGCATGAGCTCTTTAGCTCCCGGAATCCTCCGGAGCACCCTGATTAGGCTGGGAGGTTTTAGCCTCTTCTTTCAATGAGAGGAGAAAGAGAAAGGGAAGGAAGAGAGTATCCATTTACTCAGGGCAAAGGGCTGTGGAGAATGGCAGTGTTCTAGAACTGGGGGTGAGAACCATTTACTCAGGGCTGTGGAGAATGGCAGTGTTCTAGAACTGGGGGTGAGAACCATTTACTCAGGGCTGTGGAGAATGGCAGTGTTCTAGAACTGGGGGTGAGAACCATTTACTCAGGGCTGTGGAGAATGGCAGTGTTCTAGAACTGGGCGTGAGAACCATTTTCTCAGGGCTGTGGAGAATGGCAGTGTTCTAGAACTGGTGGTGAGAACCATTAACTCAGGGCAAAGGGCTGTGGAGAATAGCAGTGTTCTAGAACTGGGGGTGAGAACCATTTACTCAGGGCTGTGGAGAATGGCAGTGTTCTAGAACTGGGGGTGAGAACCATTTACTCAGGGCTGTGGAGAATGGCAGTGTTCTAGAACTGGGGGTGAGAACCATTTACTCAGGGCTGTGGAGAATGGCAGTGTTCTAGAACTGGGGGTGAGAACCATTTACTCAGGGCTGTGGAGAATGGCAGTGTTCTAGAACTGGGCGTGAGAACCATTTACTCAGGGCTGTGGAGAATGGCAGTGTTCTAGAACTGGGGGTGAGAACCATTTACTCAGGGCTGTGGAGAATGGCAGTGTTCTAGAACTTGGGGTGAGAACCATTTACTCAGGGCTGTGGAGAATGGCAGTGTTCTAGAACTGGGGGTGAGAACCATTTACTCAGGGCTGTGGAGAATGGCAGTGTTCTAGAACTGGGGGTGAGAACCATTTACTCAGGGCTGTGGAGAATGGCAGTGTTCTAAAACTTGGGGTGTGAACCATTTACTCAGGGCTGTGGAGAATGGCAGTGTTCTAAAACTTGGGGTGTGAACCATTTGAACATGTTCGCTGAGGTGTGAACAGCAACCGCTCAAAAAACAGCAATGATTGAACAAACAAGAAAAACAAGAAAAACCAAAAATCGCATGCAGAGAGTTTAAAGGGGGACGGTGGATGCCATATGGGCCTAAATATACTGCACACTCTAGCTATATATCCGTATGTTTTAGAACTCAACTGAAATTCAATTTTATGAATTTCCCAATTGTTTTCTATGAGGATTTGAAGTGAATTTAAATGACTACACTTTTGCACTGACTTGATCCCTATGCTCTGTCTGACTGGCCTGTATGGTGGGTCACCTCCTGCCTGCTCACTCCAGAGCCCAGTGGGGACACCTTTATGTGGGTAAAGCCCTCTCCTGGCAGAGAGGAGAAGCTGAGAGGGCTAAACTAATTACAGTCGATTCCCATCTGCCTGGCAGTGTAAGCCACGGGCTTTACCAGGACAAAAGGGGCCTTTAGGGCCTTGGTTTGGTAGCATCCAAGCAAACAAAGAAACCCACCATCAGCATAATTAGGAGAAAAATGAAATGCACTCTTCTTTTGTATGTTAAGTAAGTTGTTTAGCTGGGGGGGTTTACTATTTTATTCGGTGGTGGCATTTGATTTCTTCCGCCTTTCTTTAGCACTCAATGAAACACAAAATGCAAAGCTGGGGACTTGTTTTTTCTCCGCGATATAAACGGGAGGTCCTGTTTGTTTCCCATGCCAAATTATAATAAATAAGTAATATCCCAACTAGCAACTAGCATTACCCCTGATCCACAGGAGTAGATTGGTCTGAATTTGGATCTGATTTGAAAGAGACTGACACTTTCTATAAATGGATCTGATTTGAAAGAGACTGACACTTTCTATAAATGGATCTGATTGTAAAGAGACTGACACTATGAATGGATCTGATTTTAAAGAGACTGACACTATGAATGGATCTGATTTTAAAGAGACTGACACTATGAATGGATCTGATTTTAAAGAGACTGACACTATGAATTGATCTGATTTTAAAGAGACTGACACTATGAATGGATCTGATTTTAAAGAGACTGACGTGTCCCCCAGCCCTGCTCATCTTTCCCCCCTTTTGAGACAACAGGTATTTAAACAATTAAGCAACTTAGAGGATCAGAGGAGCCAGCCCACCAGCCCTGTGGACCTTACCCAGGAGGCCTGACCTGTGCTGAGTGACGGCTCCACGCCCCCCTCTGATCCCGGCCTTGACCTCACACCGGGAAGAGGTCTGATTGCATGCAGGTGTGAATAGCTTGGGATCTGAGGCCTTGGAGAGTTCCTTTGCAGTCTGGGTCCACTTACAGATATGATCTAGCGTTCAGTCAAGACTATGAGATGTTTATGTTTGAGTGCGTAGCTATGAACTGTCACTACCGGCACTCACAGTTAGTCTCAATCCAGCTGGTCCTGGATAGTTATAGTTACCGTATGTAAAAAAATATATAAAAAAATCTCCCAGTTGATTTCTTTTGAGTCTATGGTCTCCTCTGAACTTATGAACATCAGAATTTTTTATTTTTTTAAACATACTTTTTTTTTTACAACAATCACATGATTAAACTAATTTAATTTACAGACAGACAAAAATAATATAACATAATATAGTGCCGTGTCAAATGTATCTATTGATTAGTTTATCAGTCAGTCACCATAATAAACTTCTTTATCTGTGTATAATATTTGTATTTGTATTTTTAGTAGCTGTATTGTTTTGGCTTTTGCTTTCACCACTCTTCCTACTGATGTGTCGGGGGCCATTCTGGAGGCTTCCGATGCGAACAGTTCTAATTCCACTGGCCTCCATCAGCTAGCTGTGTTGTGTCTGAGGTTTACCCTGGGGCCTGTCTGTTAGCAGCCTGACTTTGCTCATTTGGTCAGCCACCTGGGTATCCATCAGCACGGGGTTCCCGGGAGTCTGCCAGCAGGTCTCCAGAGTTCCAGGGGGTCTGTTTCCTACAGGTTACATCCCAGGGGGACAGCCGTGTGCTGGGGCTCTGTCAGCGCCCCTGTTCACCCCTCTCTCACTCACTCATCACCCTTCTCCTCTCTGCCAGCTCCAAACAAGGCTGCAGGCGTTATGAAATGGAAACAAATTAAGCGACAAACTATGATGGAAATACTGCAAGGTTGGCGGTTTTTGTTTTTACCCCTTTGTCTCCCAATTTCAATTACAATCTTGTCTCATCGCTACAACTCCCCAACGGGCTCTGGAGAGGCAAAGGTCGAGTCATTTGTCCTCGGAAACAAGACTCGCCAAACCGTGCACCTAAACACCAGCCCGCATAACCTGTTTTTCTATGTTGTGTAAACGCTTGCTTATTGATAAACAAACAGACAATGCACGTTGCTGATAATGTTCCGGGGCAACAACTAGTGAACTTTTCATAGCACAGACTTCATCACGACCGAGAGAGACTTGACTGTCTGTCTCTCTCTCATCAGAACAGAGAGAGACTTGACTGTCTATCTCTCTCTCATCCAGACAGACACAGTGGTGACTGCCTGTCTCTCATCAGATCAGGACAGAGCGAGTGGTGGCGGTCTGTCTCTCTCTCATCCGGACAGACACAGTGGTGACTGTCTCTCTCTCATCAGATCAGGACATAGCGAGTGGTGACGGTCTGTCTCTCTCTCCTCAGGACAGATGGTGGGTGAGAGTCTGCTCTCTGATGGGGAGGTGAGGCTCTCCCCAGACAAGTTTGAACGCTTCCCAATTCCTCAGATGCGGAGATATGAGCAGATTGAAATGCCGGCCAGGGCGTCTATTGACAACGCCTGAGTGAAACAACATGCAGGCTTATCTGCCCAACACGGGAGTAATCAGTGAAATGTCCTGTTTTCCCCTGGCTGCAAAGTCACTTGTCAAACCACCATTCTTCTCTTGTAGGAGGCAGGTTCCATTGTGTCATTTGTTTTTATGATTGAAAACCTTCTCAGGGCTTTTAGGCTGTCACTTAAGGAGGACTGAGACGTTGCTTCACACAGGTGACCCATATCTGTATGGGCTTGTGGTTGGCAGGTGTTCATCGCGGTACATATAGAAGGTGAAACATGTTTCCCCCCCCCCACACACACACTTGGGCTAATTAGTGACAACAACAAAAGCTCAAAGCAGACAGGACATATGCTTGTTTTCCGTTGATTCTTGTAGCGCCTCCCTTGGGGTTATCAGTGTCATTTTGTAAAATGCGTATCTCTACGGCAGGGCTCATCATTCACCCAATGTTTTGTCAAAATCGAGCCTGTGGGGTCTGAGATATTGCGTGGGTTTGCTAGACTCAAATCCATGAGCATGTGTGCCAAATTTCAGCACTCTGAGTCATACAGATCAAGAGATATAAACATGTGCCCGTTAAGGTACCACCGCGTGGTTGATATGAAGGTTGTTGCGTATGTTGTGTCTTAACTGTGTCTGCAACATGTGTATCATGTGTTACAATACAAATATCCTCGACTGATTATATTTATATGCATTTCTGTGCCAGACCACACCCATGCGAATGTTAATTGGTCAATATCGGCCACTCTGTTTTAGGTACTAGTCTGGAAAATATTTTGTTGAGAGACCTTTGTCCATAGATGCCACATATCAAGTTTTGTGCAGATCAGTCATTTGGTGACAGATCAGTCATTTGGTGACAGATCAGTCATTTGGTAGCAGATCAGTCATTTGGTGACAGATCAGTCATTTGGTGGCAGATCAGTTTGGCGGACAATTTATTTATTTTAGTTCTCATTTACAATTGCGACCTGGCCAAGATAAAGCAAAGCAGTTCGACAGATACAACGACACAGAGTTACACATGGAGTAAAACAGACATACAGTCAATAATACAGTATAAACAAGTCTATATACAATGTGAGCAAATGAGGTGAGAAGGGAGGTAAAGGCAAAAAAGGCCATGGTGGCAAAGTAAATACAATATAGCAAGTAAAACACTGGAATGGTAGTTTTGCAATGGAAGAATGTGCAAAATAGAAATAAAAATAATGGGGTGCAAAGGAGCAAAATAAATAAATAAATAAAATTAAATACAGTTGGGAAAGAGGTAGTTGTTTGGGCTAAATTATAGGTGGGCTATGTACAGGTGCAGTAATCTGTGAGCTGCTCTGACAGTTGGTGCTTAAAGCTAGGGAGGGAGATAAGTGTTTCCAGTTTCAGAGATTTTTGTAGTTCGTTCCAGTCATTGGCAGCAGAGAACTGGAAGGAGAGGCGGCCAATGAAAGAATTGGTTCTGGGGGTGACTAGAGAGATATACCTGCTGGAGCGTGTGCCACAGGTGGGAGATGCTATGGTGACCAGCGAGCTGAGATAAGGGGGGACTTTGCCTAGCAGGGTCTTGTAGATGACATGGAGCCAGTGGGTTTGGCGACGAGTATGAAGCGAGGGCCAGCCAACGAGAGCGTACAGGTCGCAATGGTGGGTAGTATATGGGGCTTTGGTGACAAAACGGATTGCACTGTGATAGACTGCATCCAATTTGTTGAGTAGGGTATTGGAGGCTATTTTGTAAATGACATCGCCAAAGTCGAGGATTGGTAGGATGGTCAGTTTTACAAGGTATGTTTGGCAGCATGAGTGAAGGATGCTTTGTTGCGAAATAGGAAGCCAATTCTAGATTTAACTTTGGATTGGAGATGTTTGATATGGGTCTGGAAGGAGAGTTTACAGTCTAACCAGACACCTAAGTATTTGTAGTTGTCCACGTATTCTAAGTCAGAGCCGCCCAGAGTAGTGATGTTGGACAGGCGGGTAGGTGCAGGTAGCGATCGGTTGAAGAGCATGCATTTAGTTTTACTTGTATTTAAGAGCAATTGGAGGCCACGGAAGGAGAGTTGTATGGCATTGAAGCTTGCCTGGAGGGTTGTTAACACAGTGTCCAAAGAAGGGCCGGAAGTATACAGAATGGTGTCGTCTGCGTAGAGGTGGATCAGAGACTCACCAGCAGCAAGAGCGACCTCATTGATGTATACAGAGAAGAGAGTCGGTCCAAGAATTGAACCCTGTGGCACCCCCATAGAGACTGCCAGAGGTCCGGACAGCAGACCCTCCGATTTGACACACTGAACTCTGTCAGAGAAGTAGTTGGTGAACCAGGCGAGGCAATCATTTGAGAAACCAAGGCTGTCGAGTCTGCCGATGAGGATGTGGTGATTGACAGAGTCGAAAGCCTTGGCCAGATCAATGAATACGGCTGCACAGTAATGTTTCTTATCGATGGCGGTTAAGATATCGTTTAGGACCTTGAGCGTGGCTGAGGTGCACCCATGACCAGCTCTGAAACCAGATTGCATAGCAGAGAAGGTATGGTGAGATTCGAAATGGTCGGTAATCTGTTTGTTGACTTGGCTTTCGAAGACCTTAGAAAGGCACGGTAGGATAGATATAGGTCTGTAGCAGTTTGGGTCAAGAGTATCCCCCCCTTTGAAGAGGGGGATGACCGCAGCTGCTTTCCAATCTTTTAGGAATCTCAGACGACACGAAAGAGAGGTTGAACAGGCTAGTAATAGGGGTGGCAACAATTTCTGCAGATAATTTTAGAAAGAAAGGGTCCAGATTGTCTAGCCCGGCTGATTTGTAGGGGTCCAGATTTTGCAGCTCTTTCAGAACATCAGCTGAATGGATTTGGGAGAAGGAGAAATGGGGAAGGCTTGGGCGAGTTGCTGTTGGGGGTGCAGTGCAGTTGTCCGGGGTAGGAGTAGCCAGGTGGAAAGCATGGCCAGCCGTAGAAAAATGCTTATTGAAATTCTCAATTATGGTGGATTTATCAGTGGTGACAGTGTTTCCTATCTTCAGTGCAGTGGGCAGCTGGGAGGAGGTGTTCTTATTCTCCATGGACTTTACAGTGTCCCAGAACTTTTTTGAGTTGGTGTTGCAGGAAGCAAATTTCTGCTTGAAAAAGCTAGCCTTGGCTTTTCTAACTGCCTGTGTATAATGGTTTCTAGCTTCCCTGAACAGCTGCATATCACGGGGGCTGTTCGATGCTAATGCAGAACGCCATAGGATGTTTTTGTGTTGGTTAAGGGCAGTCAGGTCTGGGGAGAACCAAGGGCTATATCTGTTCCTGGTTCTAAATTTCTTGAATGGGGCATGTTTATTTAAGATGGTTAGGAAGGCATTTAAAAAAAATATCCAGGCATCCTCTACTGACGGGATGAGATCAATATCCTTCCAGGATACCCCGGCCAGGTCGATTAGAAAGGCCTGCTCGCAGAAGTGTTTCAGGGAGCGTTTTACAGTGATGAGTGGAGGTCGTTTGACCGCTGACCCATTACGGATGCAGGCAATGAGGCAGTGATCGCTGAGATCTTGGTTGAAGACAGCAGAGGTGTATTTAGAGGGCAAGTTGGTTAGGATGATATCTATGAGGGTGCCCGTGTTAAGGCTTTGGGGAGGTACCTGGTAGGTTCATTGATAATTTGTGTGAGATTGAGGGCATCAAGTTTAGATTTTAGGATGGCTGGGGTGTTAAGCATGTTCCAGTTTAGGTCGCCTAGCAGCACGAACTCTGAAGATAGATGGGGGGCAATCAGTTCACATATGGTGTCCAGAGCACAGCTGGGGGCAGAGGGTGGTCTATAGCAGGCGGCAACGGTGAGAGACTTGTTTTTAGAGAGGTGGATTTTTAAAAGTAGAAGTTCAAATTGTTTGGGTACAGACCTGGATAGTAGGACAGAACTCTGCAGGCTATCTTTGCAGTAGATTGCAACACCGCCCCCTTTGGCAGTTCTATCTTGTCTGAAAATGTGGTAGTTTGGAATTAAAATTTCTGAATTTTTGGTGGTCTTCCTAAGCCAGGATTCAGACACAGCTAGAACATCCGGGTTGGCAGAGTGTGCTAAAGCAGTGAATAGAACAAACTTAGGGAGGAGGCTTCTAATGTTAACATGCATGAAACCAAGGCTATTACGGTTACAGAAGTCGTCAAAAGAGAGCGCCTGGGGAATAGGAGTGGAGCTAGGCACTGCAGGGCCTGGATTCACCTCTACATCGCCAGAGGAACATAGGAGGAGTAGAATAAGGGTACGACTAAAGGCTATGAGAATTGGTCGTCTAGAACGTCTGGAACATAGAGTAAAAGGAGGTTTCTGGGGGCGATAAAATAGCATCAAGGTATAATGTACAGACAAAGGTATGGTAGGATGTGAATACAGTGGAGGTAAACCTAGGTATTGAGTGATGAAGAGAGAGATATTGTCTCTAGAAACATCATTGAAACCAGGAGATGTCATTGCATGTGTGGGTGGTGGAACTAATAGGTTGGATAAGGTATAGTGAGCAGGACTAGAGGCTCTACAGTGAAATAAGCGAATAAACACTAACCAGAACAGCAATGGACAAGACATATTGACATTAAGGAGAGGCATGCTTAGTCAAGCGATCAAAAGGGTCCAGTGAGCGGAGAGGTTGGCTGGGGATCACGGTGATCTAGACAGCTAGCCAGGCCATCGGCAGCAAGCCAGCATAGGATGGACGTCTGCTGTTAGCCACCTCTTGCGTTCCGTCAGTAGATCAGTGTGGTTCCGTGTGGTAGAGGGGACCAATCCAAATCACACAACAACAACAAAAATAAAAACAATAGATATAGCCATAGAGGCCCAAGAAGAAAACATAATAATAATAAAAATAAATAAATTGTCCGATTGTCTATTCAGATAGCAGCCGGTAAGACAGCTAACGGTTAGCAGGCCGCAGATGGGCGTTCAGGCAACGTCGCGACGGAGGAGCCAGCCGGACAACTCCTTCGGGTAGACAACGTCGGCAGTCCAGCCGTGAAGGCCCGGTGGGGCTCCGCGTAGGCAGCAAAACGGGTCCGGATAGGTGACTGCAGCCCAGGAGTGATTGACGGAGCTGGCTAGCTCCGGAATAATTGATGTTTGCTCCGGAATCGACGAAGGCCGATAGTCACACGGATAGCAGCTAGCTAGCTGTGAGATCCGGGTATGAATGTCCAGAGAGCAGTCGAAATCCAGGGACATGAGAGAAAAATTGGTCCGGTATGTTCCATTCCGAGCCGCGCTGCGCCGTACAGAACTGGCGATAGATTTTCGAGCTAAAGGATAGCTGATGACCACAAACCGTGGTTAGCTGAATACTAACGATTTGCCAGTAAAGAAGCTAACTAGCTTCTGATTAGCTTCTGGCTAGTTTCAGGCTAGCTTCTTGGAGTTTCTGGCTAGCTTCTGGCTAGTTTCAGGCTAGCTTCTGGCTAGCTTCTGACTAGTTTCAGGCTAGCTTCTTGGAGTTTCTGGCTAGCTTCTTGGAGGATTACAGATTTGAGGTAAATAATACTTTTTATAAATATAAATTGGTGAGGCGGGTTGCAGGAGAGTGTTTTGAAGATGAGTTGATGGAAAATAAAAATAAATAAAAAGTTGTAAATATATATATATACAGGACACGACAAGACGAGGACAAAAGACGTCTGAACTGCTATGCCACCTTGGTGTAATAATGGTGGACCTTATGTGTCCCTAGGCACATTTCTTCCTTGTGAGGAGAGGGGCCTATGTACCGAATTCCATGACTTTATGTCAAACGCGGTGAACATTTTGTATTTTCGATCTCTTTAATAGCAGCACAATCTGGCCAATCAGTAATTTTGTAAATGACAGATCTCTATGGCAAGATTCATTATTCACTCAAGTTCCATCAAAATTGGACCAGTGCTGTCTGAGATGTGACTAACATACAAGCAAACATTTAAAAAAACATTTAAAAAAAATTAATTTATATAAAGAGACAGATCCACAGACTCCTCCCCGATTTTCATTACGGTGGGACACTGAAGGCAAAGGAATTATTCCAGACTGTTGACTTGACAACCAGTTTGTTTATTCCG
>NC_034175.2:74293518-74346018 GCF_002021735.2 Oncorhynchus kisutch | reverse complement strand
TAGATGAGTTGGATTGGTAGATGAGTTGGATTGGTAGATGAGTTGGATTGGTAGATGAGTGGGATTAGTAGATGAGTTGGATTAGTAAATGAGTTGGATTAGTAGATGAGGGGGATTGGTAGATGAAGGGGATTGGTAGATGAGGGGGATTGGTAGATGAGTGGGATTGGTAGATGAGTGGTATTGGTAGATGAGTGGGATTGGTAGATGAGTGGGATTGGTAGATGAGTTGGATTGGTAGATTAGTTGGATTGGTAGATGAAGGGGATTGGTAGATGAGGGGGATTGGTAGATGAGGGGGATTGGTAGATGAGGGGGATTGGTCGATGAGGGGGATTGGTAGATGAGGGGGATTAGTAGATGAGTGGGATTAGTAGATGAGTTGGATTGGTAGATGAGTGGGATTAGTAGATTAGTTGGATTGGTAGATGAGTGGGATTGGTAGATGAGTGGGATTGGTAGATGAGTGGGATTGGTAGATGAGTGGGATTAGTAGATGAGTTGGATTGGTAGATGAGTGGGATTGGTAGATGAGTGGGATTAGTAGATGAGTTGGATTAGTAGATGCGTTGGATTGGTAGATGAAGGGGATTGGTAGATGAGGGGGATTGGTAGATGAGGGGGATTGGTAGATGAGGGGGATTGGTCGATGAGGGGGATTGGTAGATGAGGGGGATTAGTAGATGAGTGGGATTAGTAGATGAGTTGGATTGGTAGATGAGTGGGATTGGTAGATTAGTTGGATTGGTAGATGAGTGGGATTGGTAGATGAGTGGGATTGGTAGATGAGTGGGATTAGTAGATGAGTTGGATTGGTAGATGAGTGGGATTGGTAGATGAGTGGGATTAGTAGATGAGTTGGATTGGTAGATGAGTGGGATTGGTAGATGAGTGGGATTGGTAGATGAGTGGGTTTAGTAGATTAGTTGGATTAGTAGTTGAGTGGGATTAGTAGATGAGTTGGATTAGTAAATGAGTTGGATTAGTAGATGAGGGGGATTGGTAGATGAGGGGGATTGGTAGATGAGGGGGATTGGTAGATGAGGGGGATTGGTAGATGAGTTGGATTGGTAGATGAGTGGGATTGGTAGATGAGTGGGATTGGTATATGATTGGGATTAGTAGATGAGTTTGATTAGTAGATGAGGGGGATTGGTAGATGAGTGAGATTGGTAGATGAGTGGGATTAGTAGATGAGTGGGATTGGTAGATGAGAGGGATTGGTAGATGAGTGGGATTGGTAGATGAGTGGTATTGGTATATGAGGGGGATTGGTAGATGAGTGGGATTAGTAGATGAGTGGGATTGGTAGATGAGTGGGATTGGTAGATGAGTGGGATTGGTAGATGAGTGGGATTAGTAGATGAGTGGGATTGGTAGATGAGTGGGATTAGTAGATGAGTTGGATTGGTAGATGAGTGGGATTGGTAGATGAGTGGGATTAGTAGATGAGTTGGATTGGTAGATGAGTGGGATTGGTAGATGAGTGGGATTGGTAGATGAGTGGGTTTAGTAGATTAGTTGGATTAGTAGATGAGTGGGATTAGTAGATGAGTTGGATTAGTAGATGAGTTGGATTAGTAGATGAGGGGGATTGGTAGATGAGTGAGATTAGTAGATGAGTTGGATTAGTAGATGAGGGGGATTGGTAGATGAGTTGGATTGGTAGATGAGTGGGATTGGTAGATGAGTGGGATTAGTAGATGAGTTGGATTGGTGGATGAGGGGGATTGGTAGATGAGTGGGATTGGTAGATGAGTGGGATGTGTAGATGAGGGGGATTGGTAGATGAGTTGAATTAGTAGATGAGTAGATGAGGGGGATTGGTAGATGAGTGGGATTAGTAGATGTGTGGGATTGGTAGATGAGTGGGATTGGTAGATGAGTGGGATTGGTAGATTAGTGGGATTGGTAGATGAGTTGGTGATGTATGATGATACCATCTATGTTTTCATATTTGTGCAAATCTTGGATATCAATCAACAAAGAGGTACGAATACGTAGGCTATGAGAATATGTTGAAGGCTAGCTGTATTGGGTGCAGATGACGAAACTGCTCACTTTGTGTCTGCAGGTATACAGACGAAGAGTCTCTCTCTCCCCTCTCTCTCTCTCTCCCTCTCTCTCTCTCTCTTGCTCTCTCTCTCTCTTGCTCTCTCTCTGCCCTCTTCCCCCCCCCCTCTCTCTCTCTCTCTATATATATAGCTCCCCCCCTCTCTCCCCCTCTCTCTCTCTCGCCCCTCTTTCTCCCCCCTCTCTCTCTCCCCCTCTCTATATATATCTCTCTCTCTCCCCCTCTCTCTCTCTCGCCCCTCTTTCTCCCCTCTCTCTCTCTCTCTCTCTCTCTCTCTCTCTCCCCCTCTCTCTATATATATCTCTCTCTTCTTCTCTCTCTCTCTCTCTCTCTCTCTCTCTCTCTCTCTCTCTCTCTCTCTCTCTCTCTCTCCCCCTCTATATATATATCTCTCTCTCCCTCTCTCTCTCTCGCCCCTCTTTCTCCCCCCTCTCTCTCTCCCCCTCTCTCTCTCTCTCAAACAGTGTTCTTTAGAATCCTTCTACACCCAAAGTTAACAGAACAGTAACAGTTTCATATTGTGTGTGGGTTAGGGTTAGGGTTAGGGTTAGGGTTAGGGTTAGGGTTAGGGTTAGGGTTAGGGTTAGGGTTAGGGTTAGGGTTAGGGTTAGGGTTAGGGTTAGGGTTAGTTAACAGATCAGTAACAGTTTCATATTGTGTGTGGGTTAGGGTTAGGGTTAGGGTTAGGGTTAGGGTTAGGGTTAGGGTTAGTTAATAGAACAGTAACAGTTTCATATTGTGTGTGGGTTAGGGTTAGGGTTAGGGTTAGGGTTAGGGTTAGTTAACAGAACAGTAACAGTTTCATATTGTGTGTGTGTGCGTACGAGAAAGCGCACAGACGTGTATCTGTGTGAATGTGTGCGAAGTGTTTTGTGTGTGTTATGAGTCACACCTGCAAGTTTGTGTGTGTGTGTGTGTGTGTGTCTGTGATAATGTTTAAATTATGAATCAATCATTATCACGAGTACTACAACTGTTAAAGTGTACTTGAAATGTAGCACCGTTGAAGTGTCTGTTGGAATCTACTTGGAAGCCTACCACTACTCTAAGGGACTCTGCTTAAACTCAGCTAATGCCATTTACCTTCCACTCTCCCACAAGAGCACTGTTACCTCCTGTGTAGACTGTGAGTATTGAGAACAAAGGACAGGCGGGGTAACCTCTGATAGGATCAAGAACAGAGGAAGTAACCTCTGATAGAATCAAGAACAGAGGAAGTAACCTCTGATAGGATCAAGAACAGAGGAAGTAACCTCTGATAGGATCAAGAACAGAGGAAGTAACCTCTGATAGGATCAAGAACAGAGGAAGTAACCTCTGATTGGATCAAGAACAGAGGAAGTAACCTCTGATAGGATCAAGAACAGAGGAAGTAACCTCTGATAGGATCAAGGACAGAGGAAGTAACCTCTGATAGGATCAAGAACAGAGGAAGTAACCTCTGATAGGATCAAGAACAGAGGAAGTAACCTCTGATAGGATCAAGGACAGAAGAGGTTTGCAAAAGCGTTGAGACAAGTATTAGGAGAGAGAGGGAGTGAGAGAGAGAGAGAGACCAGGGAGGAAGGAAGATGGATGGGAAGCTGGCTCTTGCCTGTTAATCATCCCTTGATCCAGTCGGTCGGTTGGTCAGTTGGTCAGTGTGTGGGAGTGAGTAAGAAAGAGAGGGAGGTCCATGGACTCAGCCTTTACACCATCAGTACATCTTTCCACTACCACTGCCAGGTCCCCAAGCAGAGCACCATCTGTGAGGCTCAAACTACGTGGGACCCCTGTGAGCCCCCTCTCTGCCTCTGAACTCTACCTCCCCTGGGAGTATGAACCTGTCACAACTCACACCCATTCTGGCTCCATTCAGGTGGGAAGACGTAAATAATACGAGGCTGAGGGGGTCTGGATGCACGTGGATGTTGTGTGAGAGCCAACGTGCTGGACTGGACTGTACGACATGTCACCCTACTGCAAGAACAGCTGCGTGGTAGATGTCCTGCAAGTGCCAGATACAGTCGTACTGTACAAACACCAATGACACCATCTCAGTTCTGCTTAGCCCACTCGGCTGTGTAGCTAACACAGAGCCCCAACTCAGTCAAGGAATGTCGTCAATTCATCTGGAAGAGACATGAAAGGTTTTAGAAAATTACACAGTCTCTGTTCAGCTGTAACATTCAGGAAAACAGTGGAGTAGCATTACATCACATATTTAATTAAGTTACAAATATTTCAGACCAATGTAATACAGTTTGTTCATATGACTCATCAGTAAAAACATGTTTTCAGAATATACATCTTTTAATTTAAGGTTAATAAAAAAATATATAATAATAACAAATCCTTTTTAATTGAGTCCATTTTTTTATGAGACATTCTCTTATTTTCATAATGTACTGTGGTCACAGTCAAAAGCACAGATGGAGTTTGTCAAAGCCGATTCAACTCTTGACTTTTTTGGTGGAAATAACTCCCCGGATCTCCTCCCGGCTCTCCTCCCAGCTCTCCTCCCGGAGCCCCTCCCCGGTTCTCCTCCCTGGCTCTCCTCCCGGCTCTCCAACCCGACTCTCTTCCTGACTCTCTTCTCGGCTCTCCTTCCACCTCGTGGCTCTCCTCCCCGGCTCTCTTCCCGGCTCTCTTCCCGGCACTCCTCCCGGCTCTCCTCCCGGCTCTCCTCCCGGCTCTCCTCCCGGCTCTCCTCCCCGGCTCTCCTCCCCGGCTCTCTTCCCGGCACTCCCCCCGGCTCTCCTCCCGGCTCTCTTCCCAGGCTCTCTTCCCGGCTCTCTTCCCCGGTTCTCCTCCCCAGCTCTCCTCCCGCACTCCACCCGACTCTCTTCCCGACTCTCTTCTCGGCTCTCCTTCCACCTCCCGGCTCTCTTCCCGGCTCTTCTCCCAGCTCTCCTCCCGGCTCTCCAACCCGACTTTCTTCCCGACTCTCTTCTCGGATCTCCTTCCACCTCCCGTCTCTCTTCCCGTCTCTCTTCCCGGCTTTCCTCCTGGCTCTCCTCCCGGCTCTCCTCTCAGCTCTCCTACCAGCTCTCTTCCCGAGTCTCTTCTCGGCTCACCTTCCACCTGCCGGTTCTCTTCCGGCTCTTCTCCCGGCTCTTCTCCCAGCTCTCTTCCCGGCTCTCTTCCCGGCTCTCTTCCCGGCTCTCCTCCTGGCTCTCCTCACATCTCTCCTTCCGGCTCTTCTCCCGGCTCGCAAACCCGGCTCTCCTCCCAGCTCTCTTCCTGGCTCTCCTCCCGGCTCTCTTCTCGGATCTCCTCCCGGCTCGCAAACCCGGCTCTCCTCCCGGCTCTCTTCTCGGCTCCCGGCTCTCTTCTCGGCTCTCCACCAGGCTCTTCTCCCGACTCGCAAACCCGGCTCTCCTCGCAGCTTTCTTCCTGGCTCTCCTCCTGGCTCTCTTCTCGGATCTCCTCCCGGCTCTCCTCCCGGCTCGCAAACCCGGCTCTCCTCCCGGCTCTCTTCTCGGCTCTCCACCAGGCTCTCCTCCCGACTCGCAAACCCGGCTCTCCTCGCAGCTCTCTTCCTGGCTCTCCTCACGGCTCGCAAACCCGGCTCTCCTCCCGGCTCACAAGCCCGGCTCTCCTCCCGGCTCGCAAGCCCGGCTCTCCTCCCGACTCTCTTCTCGGCTCTCCTTCCACTTCCCAGCTCTCCTCCCTGCTCTCCTTCCGGATCTCCTCCCAGCTCTCCCCCCAGTCCAATACAGAAAGAGGCTGAAGAGACACAGTGAGAATAAAGGTCAAGCTTTCTCTTCCCTGTTAGGAGCTGCATTCATCTGCCACTGACTGCCATGTAGTGTGTGCTAGTCTGAAAGGGCCCAAAACGTGTGTGTGTGTTCTCCTCTCAGAGAGGCTTGAAGGTTGGCCCAGCCTGGCTGTCATTTCTCACAGTAATGGTTGGTGCCACGGCTGCTGCCAGCACACCACTGGAGAGAAACCAAGAGCGAGATAAAAGGAAAACTCAGACAGACATCATCAGGTTAAGAGGGTATTTCTGCCTCCTTTTAGCAGTGAAACTAGCTCAATTGTTCTGTTTTTCCTCTCAGAAAAAGTGTAGTACCTGGGAAGGAAGCAGAATATTGTCTATGACTCACGCCCACACATCAGAATGCTGAGGGGAAGAACATACCAAAGTGAATGTTGTTTATTACAGGTGTAAACTAACCCCATTCTCCACACACAGCTGCTCCTTTTTCTGCCATTGTCCTTGTCCCATCTTCTCTGTAAGGGGAATGATAGTGCTTCCTCTCTCTCTCTCTCTCTCTCTCTCTCTGACATCCCTCCCTCCCTCCCTCCCGTCAATGTTAACATTGCCAAAGAAAGTGAAGTAGATAATAAACAAAAGTGACATAAACAATAAATATTAACAGTAAACATTACACTCAGAAAGGTTCCAGAAGAGCCTCCTGGGTGGCGTTGTCCGGGTTAGGGAGGGTTTGGCCCGGTAGGGATATACTTGTCTCATCGCGCACCAGCGACTCCTGTGGTGGGCCGGGTGCAGTGCGCGCTAACCAAGGTTGCCAGGTGCACGGCACATTGGTGCGCCTGGCTTCCGGGTTGGATGCACGCTGTGTTAAGAAGCAGTGCGGCTTGGTTGGGTTGTGTATCGCAGGATGCATGACTTTCAACCTTCGTCTCTCCCGAGCCCGTATGGGAGTTGTAGTGATGAGATAAGATAGTAGCGACTAAAAACAATTGGACATGAAATTGGGGAGAAAACAAACAAAAAAGAAAGGCTCCAAAAGATTAAAGACATTTCAAATGTCATATTAGTGTTGTAGCAATGTCCAAAAAGGGAAAATAAACATAAATATGGGTTGTATTTACAATGGTGTTTGTTCTTCACTAGTTGGCATTTTCTTGTGGCAACAGGTCACAAATCTGGCTGCTGTGATGGCACACTGTGGTATTTCACCCAGTAGATATGGAAGTTTATCAAAATGTTGTTTGTTAGCGAATTATTTGTGGATCTGTGTAATCTGAGGGAAACACGTGTCTCTAATATGGTCATACAATTGCCCGGAGGTTAGGAAGTGCAGCTCAGTTTCCACCTCATTGAGGTCTGCCTATGGCAGCCTTTCTCAGTGGCAAGAATATGGTTGGTTCTTGGTTGGTGAATGGACCCCAGACCTCACAACCATAAAGGGAAATGGGCTCTATAACTGATTCAAGTATTTTTTGCCAGATACTAATTGGTATGTCAAATGTTATGTTCCTTTTGATGGCATAGAAGGCCTTTCTCTCAGCTCGTTTACAGCTTTGTGGAAATGACCTGTGGCGCTGAAGTTTAGGACAAGGTATAGTTTTTTTGTGTGCTCTAGGGCAACTGTGTCTAGATGGAATTTGTATTTGTGGTCCTGGCGACTGGACCTTTTTTGGAACAACATTGTTTTTGGTCTTACTGAAATTTCCTGTCAGGGCCCAGGTTTGACAGAATCTGTGCAGAATATTGAGGTGCTGCTGTTGGTTGGGAACAGAAGCATCTCTCTCTCTCTCTCTCTCTCTCCTCTGCTTGGCTCGCTCTCTCTCGCTCTCTCTCACTCTCTCTCTCTTTCACTCGCGTGTCAAAGGCACCCACCAGACAAAGACCCCATTGTACATCCCACAATAGGGTGTCCATGCTGGGCTGAGTGGCCACTTCAGACTCCAGTCCACACAGCCAGTACCGACTCCACAGAGAAATAATCACCAGAGATCACTTAACCTTGCAAGGCAAATGACTTTTGGCACAAAAACATGAGCTGTGACAAATTTGTCGATGGAGTATTATATATATATTTTTTACAACGTTTACTAAAATAAAATAACGCCATTACCTTCCAGAACACTTTGAGTTGGCTCTGCTCCTGTTGTGACATCCATGATGCAGCTCTTCAAAAGACATGAGTGAATCTATGTAGTTACCCGTCTGGAAAGGCATTGCTTGACTTTCCAGACAATTGGATCTCAACTGATGTACAACATGATTGTATTTCTCCTTCACTCATGCCTGCAGAGAGAACTTATTTATCATCCCTCTATCTCTCTTTCCTCTTTGTTAATCCATCCTTCATCTTTAGTGATGTTGAAAGGTACGTGGGATGCAAACGTAGGCTGCTGACGAGGAGTCCTGTTCATAATAATGGCCGGAATGGAGATTAGGTTTCCATTCTGTTTTTAATGCCATTCCATTGACTCCATTCAAGACATTATTATAAGCTGTCCTCCCGTCAGCAGCCTCCAGTGACGAGATGCTGTCTACATCTCCACTCACTTCTGTGGTCATATTGTTCATGACACTTTATCCATATTCTCTGTGATCGTAAAGCTGTGCTTTGTTTTTGAAGCTCTATTCCTCCCATGTGTGTAGGGTATCATTAAAACAGGAACCAACTTAAACCTAAATGTAACCTCAGAAAACCCTCTAGAGGTTTCTGAATGCTCCTCAGATTCTATTCAGTAGGTCCGGCTTTGAAATACAATATATGCTATTTGCTAATTTAGTCTAAATATGTTCCCGTGCATGTCTCCTTATATTTTGCTATATAAGTCTCAAAAACAGAGGAAGCATACCAAGATGTAACCTGGTGATCAATTTCTCCCGGAATCCCACCAGGATGTAACCTGGTGATCAAGTTCTAATGGAATCCCACCAGTATGTAACCCGGTGATCAAGTTCTAATGGAATTCCACCAGGATGTAACCCGGTGATCAAGGTCTAATGGAATCCCACCAGGATGTAACCCGGTGATCAAGTTCTAATGGAATCCCACCAGGATGTAACCCGGTGATCAAGTTCTAATGGAATCCCACCAGGATGTAACCCGGTGATCAAGTTCTAATGGAATCCCACAAGGATGTAACCCGGTGATCAAGTTCTAATGGAATCCCACCAGGATGTAACCTGGTGATCAAGTTCTAATGGAATCCCACCCGGATGTAACCTGGTGATCAAGTTCTAATGGAATCCCACCAGGATGTAACCTGGTGATCAAGTTCTAATGGAATCCCACCAGGATGTAACCTGGTGATCAAGTTCTAATGGAATCCCCGCAGGATGTAACCCAGTGATCAAGTTCTAATGGAATCCCACCAGGATGTAACCCAGTGATCAAGTTCTAATGGAATCCCACCAGGATGTAACCTGGTGATCAAGTTCTAATGGAATCCCACCAGGATGTAACCCGGTGATCAAGTTCTAATGGAATCCCACCAGGATGTAACCTGGTGATCAAGTTCTAATGGAATCCCACCAGGATGTAACCTGGTGATCAAGTTCTAATGGAATCCAACCAGGATGTAACCTGGTGATCAAGTTCTAATGGAATCCCACCAGGATGTGACCTGGTGATCAAGTTCTAATGGAATCCCACCAGGATGTAACCTGGTGATCAAGTTCTAATGGAATCCCACCAGGATGTAACCTGGTGATCAAGTTCTAATGGAATCCAACCAGGATGTAACCTGGTGATCAAGTTCTAATGGAATCCAACCTGGATGTAACCCGGTGATCAAGTTCTAATGGAATCCCACCAGGATGTAACCCAGTGATCAAGTTCTAATGGAATCCAACCAGGATGTAACCCGGTGATCAAGTTCTAATGGAATCCAACCAGGATGTAACCTGGTGATCAAGTTCTAATGGAATCCAACCAGGATGTAACCCAGTGATCAAGTTCTAATGGAATCCAACCAGGATGTAACCCGGTGATCAAGTTCTAATGGAATCCCACCAGGATGTAACCCGGTGATCAAGTTCTAATGGAATCCCACCAGGATGTAACCTGGTGATCAAGTTCTAATGGAATCCCACCAGGATGTAACCTGGTGATCAAGTTCTAATGGAATCCCACCAGGATGTAACCTGGTGATCAAGTTCTAATGGAATCCCACCAGGATGTAACCTGCTGATCAAGTTCTAATGGAATCCCACCAGGATGTAACCTGGTGATCAAGTTCTAATGGAATCCCACCAGGATGTAACCTGGTGATCAAGTTCTAATGGAATCCCACCAGGATGTAACCTGGTGATCAAGTTCTAATGGAATCCCACCAGGATGTAACCCAGTGATCAAGTTCTAATGGAATCCAACCAGGATGTAACCTGGTGATCAAGTTCTAATGGAATCCCACCAGGATGTAACCCAGTGATCAAGTTCTAATGGAATCCAACCAGGATGTAACCTGGTGATCAAGTTCTAATGGAATCCAACCAGGATGTAACCCAGTGATCAAGTTCTAATGGAATCCAACCAGGATGTAACCTGGTGATCAAGTTCTAATGGAATCCAACCAGGATGTAACCTGGTGATCAAGTTCTAATGGAATCCAACCAGGATGTAACCCAGTGATCAAGTTCTAATGGAATCCAACCAGGATGTAACCCAGTGATCAAGTTCTAATGGAATCCAACCAGGTTGTAACCTGGTGATCAAGTTCTAATGGAATCCAACCAGGATGTAACCCAGTGATCAAGTTCTAATGGAATCCAACCAGGATGTAACCCGGTGATCAAGTTCTAATGGAATCCCACCAGGATGTGACCTGGTGATCAAGTTCTAATGGAATCCAACCAGGATGTAACCCGGTGATCAAGTTCTAATGGAATCCAACCAGGATGTAACCCGGTGATCAAGTTCTAATGGAATCCAACCAGGATGTAACCCAGTGATCAAGTTCTAATGGAATCCCACCAGGATGTAACCTGGTGATCAAGTTCTAATGGAATCCAACCAGGATGTAACCCGGTGATCAAGTTCTAATGGAATCCCACCAGGATGTAACCTGGTGATCAAGTTCTAATGGAATCCCACCAGGATGTAACCTGGTGATCAAGTTCTAATGGAATCCCACCAGGATGTAACCTGGTGATCAAGTTCTAATGGAATCCCACCAGGATGTAACCCAGTGATCAAGTTCTAATGGAATCCAACCAGGATGTAACCCGGTGATCAAGTTCTAATGGAATCCAACCAGGATGTAACCTGGTGATCAAGTTCTAATGGAATCCAACCAGGATGTAACCCAGTGATCAAGTTCTAATGGAATCCAACCAGGATGTAACCCGGTGATCAAGTTCTAATGGAATCCCACCAGGATGTAACCCGGTGATCAAGTTCTAATGGAATCCCACCAGGATGTAACCTGGTGATCAAGTTCTAATGGAATCCCACCAGGATGTAACCTGGTGATCAAGTTCTAATGGAATCCCACCAGGATTTAACCTGGTGATCAAGTTCTAATGGAATCCCACCAGGATGTAACCTGCTGATCAAGTTCTAATGGAATCCCACCAGGATGTAACCTGGTGATCAAGTTCTAATGGAATCCCACCAGGATGTAACCTGCTGATCAAGTTCTAATGGAATCCCACCAGGATGTAACCTGGTGATCAAGTTCTAATGGAATCCCACCAGGATGTAACCTGGTGATCAAGTTCTAATGGAATCCCACCAGGATGTAACCTGGTGATCAAGTTCTAATGGAATCCCACCAGGATGTAACCCAGTGATCAAGTTCTAATGGAATCCAACCAGGATGTAACCTGGTGATCAAGTTCTAATGGAATCCCACCAGGATGTAACCCAGTGATCAAGTTCTAATGGAATCCAACCAGGATGTAACCTGGTGATCAAGTTCTAATGGAATCCAACCAGGATGTAACCCAGTGATCAAGTTCTAATGGAATCCAACCAGGATGTAACCTGGTGATCAAGTTCTAATGGAATCCAACCAGGATGTAACCTGGTGATCAAGTTCTAATGGAATCCAACCAGGATGTAACCCAGTGATCAAGTTCTAATGGAATCCAACCAGGATGTAACCCAGTGATCAAGTTCTAATGGAATCCAACCAGGTTGTAACCTGGTGATCAAGTTCTAATGGAATCCAACCAGGATGTAACCCAGTGATCAAGTTCTAATGGAATCCAACCAGGATGTAACCCGGTGATCAAGTTCTAATGGAATCCCACCAGGATGTGACCTGGTGATCAAGTTCTAATGGAATCCAACCAGGATGTAACCCGGTGATCAAGTTCTAATGGAATCCAACCAGGATGTAACCCGGTGATCAAGTTCTAATGGAATCCAACCAGGATGTAACCCAGTGATCAAGTTCTAATGGAATCCCACCAGGATGTAACCTGGTGATCAAGTTCTAATGGAATCCAACCAGGATGTAACCCGGTGATCAAGTTCTAATGGAATCCCACCAGGATGTAACCTGGTGATCAAGTTCTAATGGAATCCCACCAGGATGTAACCTGGTGATCAAGTTCTAATGGAATCCCACCAGGATGTAACCCAGTGATCAAGTTCTAATGGAATCCCACCAGGATGTAACCTGGTGATCAAGTTCTAATGGAATCCCACCAGGATGTAACCTGGTGATCAAGTTCTAATGGAATCCCCGCAGGATGTAACCCAGTGATCAAGTTCTAATGGAATCCCACCAGGATGTAACCTGGTGATTAAGTTCTAATGGAATCCCACCAGGATGTAACCCAGTGATCAAGTTCTAATGGAATCCAATCAGGATGTAACCTGGTGATCAAGTTCTAATGGAATCCAACCAGGATGTAACCCAGTGATCAAGTTCTAATGGAATCCAACCAGGATGTAACCTGGTGATCAAGTTCTAATGGAATCCCACCAGGATGTAACCTGGTGATCAAGTTCTAATGGAATCCAACCAGGATGTAACCCAGTGATCAAGTTCTAATGGAATCCCACCAGGATGTAACCTGGTGATCAAGTTCTAATGGAATCCCACCAGGATGTAACCTGGTGATCAAGTTCTAATGGCATCCAACCAGGATGTAACCCAGTGATCAAGTTCTAATGGAATCCCACCAGGATGTAACCCAGTGATCAAGTTCTAATGGAATCCAACCAGGATGTAACCCAGTGATCAAGTTCTAATGGAATCCAACCAGGATGTAACCCGGTGATCAAGTTCTAATGGAATCCCACCAGGATGTAACCTGGTGATCAAGTTCTAATGGAATCCCACCAGGATGTAACCCAGTGATCAAGTTCTAATGGAATCCAACCAGGATGTAACCCGGTGATCAAGTTCTAATGGAATCCAACCAGGATGTAACCCGGTGATCAAGTTCTAATGGAATCCCACCAGGATGTAACCTGGTGATCAAGTTCTAATGGAATCCCACCAGGGTGTAACCCAGTGATCAAGTTCTAATGGAATCCAACCAGGATGTAACCCGGTGATCAAGTTCTAATGGAATCCCACCAGGATGTAACCCAGTGATCAAGTTCTAATGGAATCCAAACAGGATGTAACCTGGTGATCAAGTTCTAATGGAATCCAACCAGGATGTAACCCAGTGATCAAGTTCTAATGGAATCCAACCAGGATGTAACCTGGTGATCAAGTTCTAATGGAATCCAACCAGGATGTAACCCAGTGATCAAGTTCTAATGGAATCCCACCAGGATGTAACCTGGTGATCAAGTTCTAAAACAATAATAATTCAAACACAAAATATGCATCCAAGACAAAAACATGTTGGATCGTTTTCACAGCTTTTCGGTTAAAATCGGTCAACAAATTGAACTTTGATTTAACTTGGACATTTTGCACAGAATTTCTCCCCGTGTTTGAAAGTGAAATACTACGTACGCCTGATACAAATTGTCACGACAGGCCTGATGGAAACTTTTTGTCACAAATCTTTCCAAATGTCGACAAAACAAAATATGCCAGACAAGGTGGGACCTTTTTGTGCCTGTAAAATTAATTATGCTAGAAATGGCAGTAGGAACACCTTTATGTGCAAATATTAACATAATAAACATCATATGGGGTGGCAGGTAGCCCAGTGGTTAGAGCGTTGAACTTGTAACCGAAAGGTTGCAAGATCGAATCCCTGAGCTGACAAGGTAAAAATATGTCGTTCTTCCCCTGAACAAGGCAGTCAACCCACTGTTCCTAGGCTGTCATTAAAACATATAAATTTGTTCTTAACTGACTTGCCTAGTTAAATTTAAAAAATTAAAAAAATAAGCAGGTTAAGAGCGTTGGACCAGTCAGTAACCAAGAGGTTGCTGGTTTGAATTCCTGTGCCAACTAGGTGAAAAATCTGTTGATGTGTCCTTGAGCAAGCCATTTATCCTGTATATAGCTCTGGATAAGAGCATCTGATAAATTCTATTAAAATGTTTTATAAAAGTAAACTTGGAGTCACGTGATGATATGCTGTGTCAAATGAATGTTTATTGGTAAATTCATTAATTATGTGCACAGATGTTATAGCAGTTGCTGCAAAATGCTTATGTTACTAGGTCCTAACAATGCAGTACAATTGAAAACAAATAAGTAAAATTGAAACAAATATTTGAAAATGTAATAATAAACAAATAACTTCAGGACAAATCCAATTAATAACAAATTGTAATCAAAATGTACGTAACAGTAATTTTTGTACTACATTTTACTATTTCAAAAATATTTGGTTCAAAACAAGCTATTCGCTGCTCTACCATCAGTGGCTTCGGCCAATGCTTGTTGTTCGGGGGCACTGGGATTGCAAGGATTTCATTCCATGATTTTCACAGCGCATGGACCATCCTCGGGTGTTAAAATGAAGGCCCATGACTTCTGGGTCTGCTCTATCAGGTACGTAACAGATTTAAAAAAAAAAAAAATTAAGAGAAAATTGCAATGAATTTGTAAATAAATAGTCAAGACAGTCATGGGGAGCCTGGGAGCTGAACCAGTCCTCCACATCCATCAACAGTTGGAAACACTAACTAGAACCTTCTCGTGGATCTGGTAAGACAATTCACAACACAGTTTGTTGTTTCTCCTGCTGTTAGATCCTAGCTAGTGGACACTAGATGCAGGCAAGTTAGCATACTGGTAGCTAGCTTGCTAGCTCGAATGTCAATCAAGTCTAACTAAAGTTTACAGGTGATCTCATCATCCCACATAATGAAATGCTATAGTATACACACTATAGTGTATTCAATGTAGTGTTTTTGTGGACTTTACTGTATTATTCACTGTAGTGTTCGTGCGAAACATTACAGTGAATTCAGGCAGTATTTACTGTAGTATTTACAGGTAACTTATTTTTTGAACCTTTATTTTACTAGGCAAGTCAGTTAAGAACAAATTCTTATTTTCAATGACAGCCTAGGAACAGTGGGTTAACTGCCTGTTCAGGGGTAGAATGACAGATTTGTACCTTATCAGCTCGGGGATTTGAACTTGCAACCTTGCGGTTACTAGCCCAACGCTCTAACCACTAGGCTACCTACCTCCTCTACTCTCTAACCACTAGGCTACCTACCTCCTCTACTCTCTAACCACTAGGCTACCTACCTCCTCTACTCTCTAACCACTAGGCTACCTACCTCCTCTACTCTCTAACCACTAGGCTACCCTGCCGCCTCTACACTCTAACCACTAGGCTACCCTGCCACCTCTACACTCTAACCACTAGGCTACGCTGCCACCTCTACACTCTAACCACTAGGCTACCCTTCCGCCTCTACACTCTAACCACTAGGCTACCCTGCCGCCTCTACACTCTAACCACTAGGCTACCCTGCCGACTCTACACTCTAACCACTAGGCTACCCTGCCGCCTCTACACTCTAACCACTAGGCTACCCTACCTCCTCTACACTCTAACCACTAGGCTACCTACCTTCTCTACACTCTAACCACTAGGCTACCCTACCTCCTCTACACTCTAACCACTAGGCTACCCTACCTCCTCTACACTCTAACCACTAGGCTACCCTGCCCCCTCTACACTCTAACCACTAGGCTACCTGCCACCTCTACACTCTAACCACTAGGCTACCTGCCACCTCTACACTCTAACCACTAGGCTACCCTGCCGCCTCTACACTCTAACCACTAGGCTACCCTACCTCCTCTACACTCTAACCACTAGGCTACCTACCTTCTCTACACTCTAACCACTAGGCTACCCTACCTCCTCTACACTCTAACCACTAGGCTACGCTGCCACCTCTACACTCTAACCACTAGGCTACCCTGCCGCCTCTACACTCTAACCACTAGGCTACCCTGCCGCCTCTACACTCTAACCACTAGGCTACCCTACCTCCTCTACACTCTAACCACTAGGCTACCCTGCCCCCTCTACACTCTAACCACTAGGCTACCTGCCACCTCTACACTCTAACCACTAGGCTACCTGCCACCTCTACACTCTAACCACTAGGCTACCCTGCCGCCTCTACACTCTAACCACTAGGCTACCCTACCTCCTCTACACTCTAACCACTAGGCTACGCTGCCACCTCTACACTCTAACCACTAGGCTACCCTGCCGCCTCTACACTCTAACCACTAGGCTACCCTACCTCCTCTACACTCTAACCACTAGGCTACCCTACCTCCTCTACACTCTAACCACTAGGCTACCCTGCCCCCTCTACACTCTAACCACTAGGCTACCTGCCACCTCTACACTCTAACCACTAGGCTACCTGCCACCTCTACACTCTAACCACTAGGCTACCCTGCCGCCTCTACACTCTAACCACTAGGCTACCCTACCTCCTCTACACTCTAACCACTAGGCTACCTACCTTCTCTACACTCTAACCACTAGGCTACCCTACCTCCTCTACACTCTAACCACTAGGCTACCCTACCTCCTCTACACTCTAACCACTAGGCTACCCTGCCCCCTCTACACTCTAACCACTAGGCTACCTGCCACCTCTACACTCTAACCACTAGGCTACCCTACCTCCTCTACACTCTAACCACTAGGCTACCCTGCCGACTCTACACTCTAACCACTAGGCTACCCTGCCGCCTCTACACTCTAACCACTAGGCTACCTACCTCCTCTACACTCTAACCACTAGGCTACCTACCTCCTCTACACTCTAACCACTAGGCTACCCTGCCCCCTCTACACTCTAACCACTAGGCTACCCTGCCCCCTCTACACTCTAACCACTAGGCTACCTACCTTCTCTACACTCTAACCACTAGGCTACCTACCTTCTCTACACTCTAACCACTAGGGTACCTACCTCCTCTACACTCTAACCACTAGGCTACCCTGCCCCCTCTACACTCTAACCACTAGGCTACCTACCTTCTCTACACTCTAACCACTAGGCTACCTACCTTCTCTACACTCTAACCACTAGGCTACCCTGCCCCCTCTACACTCTAACCACTAGACTACGCTGCCACCCCTACACTCTAACCACTAGGCTACCCTGCCGACTCTACACTCTAACCACTAGGCTACCCTGCCTCCTCTACACTCTAACCACTAGGCTACCTACCTCCTCTACACTCTAACCACTAGGCTACCTACCTCCTCTACACTCTAACCACTAGGCTACCTACCTCCTCTACACTCTAACCACTAGGCTACCTACCTCCTCTACACTCTAACCACTAGGCTACCCTACCTCCTCTACACTCTAACCACTAGGCTACCCTACCTCCTCTACACTCTAACCACTAGTCTACCTACCTCCTCTACACTCTAACCACTAGGCTACCCTACCTCCTCTACACTCTAACCACTAGGCTACCTACCTCCTCTACACTCTAACCACTAGGCTACCCTGCCGCCTCTACACTCTAACCACTAGGCTACCCTGCCTCCTCTACACTCTAACCACTAGGCTACCTACCTCCTCTACACTCTAACCACTAGGCTACCTACCTCCTCTACACTCTAACCACTAGGCTACCCTACCTCCTCTACACTCTAACCACTAGGCTACCCTACCTCCTCTACACTCTAACCACTAGGCTACCCTACCTCCTCTACACTCTAACCACTAGGCTACCCTGCCACCTCTACACTCTAACCACTAGGCTACCTACCTCCTCTACACTCTAACCACTAGGCTACCTACCTCCTCTACACTCTAACCACTAGGCTACCTACCTCCTCTACACTCTAACCTCTAGGCTACCCTGCCACCTCTACTCTCTAACCACTAGGCTACCTACCTCCTCTACACTCTAACCTCTAGGCTACCTACCTCCTCTACACTCTAACCACTAGGCTACCTACCTCCTCTACACTCTAACCACTAGGCTACCCTGCCGCCTCTACACTCTAACCACTAGGCTACACTGCCGACTCTACACTCTAACCACTAGGCTACACTGCCGACTCTACACTCTAACCACTAGGCTACCCTGCCACCTCTACACTCTAACCACTAGGCTACCTACCTCCTCTACACTCTAACCACTAGGCTACCCTGCCGCCTCTACACTCTAACCACTAGGCTACACTGCCGACTCTACACTCTAACCACTAGGCTACACTGCCGACTCTACACTCTAACCACTAGGCTACCCTGCCACCTCTACACTCTAACCACTAGGCTACCTACCTCCTCTACACTCTAACCACTAGGCTACCTACCACCTCTACACTCTAACCACTAGGCTACCCTGCCGCCTCTACACTCTAACCACTAGGCTACCTACCTCCTCTACACTCTAACCACTAGGCTACCCTGCCGCCTCTACACTCTAACCACTAGGCTACCCTGCCTCCTCTACACTCTAACCACTAGGCTACCTACCTCCTCTACACTCTAACCACTAGGCTACCTACCTCCTCTACACTCTAACCACTAGGCTACCCTACCTCCTCTACACTCTAACCACTAGGCTACCCTACCTCCTCTACACTCTAACCACTAGGCTACCTACCTCCTCTACACTCTAACCACTAGGCTACCCTACCTCCTCTACACTCTAACCACTAGGCTACCTACCTCCTCTACACTCTAACCACTAGGCTACCCTGCCACCTCTACACTCTAACCACTAGGCTACCCTGCCGCCTCTACACTCTAACCACTAGGCTACCCTACCTCCTCTACACTCTAACCACTAGGCTACCCTGCCCCCTCTACACTCTAACCACTAGGCTACCCTACCTCCTCTACACTCTAACCACTAGGCTACCTGCCGACTCAGTATAAATACTTTAATAAAATAAAACTGTTCCATATATATAACTATGCAAGTTAGTGGTTTTGCTAATTGTAGTATACTCTAGTACTTACTGTGGTGTTTTGCAGACTGTAGTATACTCTAGTACTTACTGTGGTGTTTTGCAGACTGTAGTATACTCTAGTACTTACTGTGGTGTTTTGCAGACTGTAGTATACTGTAGTATTTACTGTAGGGTTTTTGCAGACTGTAGTATACTGTAGTATTTACTGTAGGGTTTTTTCAGACTGTAGTATACTGTAGTATTTACTGTAGTGTTTTTGCAGACTGTAGTACTTACTGTAGTGTTTTGCAGACTGTAGTATACTGTAGTATTTACTGTAGTGTTTCTGCGGACATTACTGTAGTATTTACTGTGGTGATTTTGCGGACATTACTGTAGTATTTACTGTGATGTTTTTGCGGACATTACTGTAGTATTTACTGTGGTGTTTTTGCGGACATTACTGTAGTATTTACTGTGGTGTTTTTGCGGACATTACTGTAGTATTTACTGTGGTGTTTTTGCGGACATTACTGTAGTATTTACTGTGGTGTTTTTGCGGACATTACTGTAGTATTTACTGTGGTGTTTTTGCGGACATTACTGTAGTATTTACTGTGGTGTTTTTGCGGACATTACTGTAGTATTTACTGTGGTGTTTTTGCGGACATTACTGTAGTATTTACTGTGGTGTTTTTGCGGACATTACTGTAGTATTTACTGTGGTGTTTTTGCGGACATTACTGTAGTATTTACTATAACGTTTTTTGTTGTATTGTAATACTATGTATTATCATAGTATTCTTCTTTAGGAAATACTGAAAGAGCAAATGTTCTGTAAACTGCAGGTAGGACTGGATTCTGAACAGAGAGTAAAGAGTATGTGCACGTTCCTATAACCTGTAGGGAACACAATATAAGGTCTACACTTGGCATGTAGGTTTCTCACTTTTCTCACAAACTGGGATATTGGGGGAGGGGCACATTATATACTGTACTGTTTACTATAATTAAATAAAGTGTAGTGTTGTTGTGGACTGTATTGTTTTTACGAATAATACTGTACTGTGTATTATACAGTAGTGTACTACAGTATACTACAACATTCTATAGTAAGTACTACATATGCCTGAGGGATACTAGAGGAATACTATAGTGTGTATAGTATTCTACGGTATACTAGAGTTGACGTTACAATTATATAGTACGTACTGTAGTATTATATAGAAACTGTAGTATTTGTTTATGTTTATGCATGATACATTATGCTAACTAGCTATCTCCAGTTACATCATTTGTTTTCACTTGTAGCTTTTTCCCTGTGCTTGTGTCATCAATGTACTCATTGGTCAATGTTCTCATTGGTCAATGTACTCATTGGTCATTGTACCCTCCGCTCGTTCAAAAAAATTGACTATTCAGCCAATCAGCGGCCGCCGCTGGTATCTGCATCAGCATATCCCAGGCATCAGCATATCCCAGGCATCAGCATATCCCAGACATCAGCATACCTCAGGCATCAGCATATCCCAGGCATCAGCATATCCCAGGCATCAGCATATCCCAGACATCAGCATATCCCAGACATCAGCATATCCCAGACATCAGCATATCCCAGACATCAGCATATCCCAGACATCAGCATATCCCAGGCATCAGCATATCCCAGGCATCAGCATATCCCAGGCATCAGCATATCCCAGGCATCAACATATCCCAGACATCATCATATCCCAGGCATCAGCATATCCCAGGCATCAGCATATCCCAGGCATCAGCATATCCCAGGCATCAGCATACCCCAGGCATCAGCATACCCCAGGCATTTGATTCTGGTTTCTTACAACCGAGTTACGAGTTGATTCTGTTGATTGTAACTGTAACAGAATACTTGATTAGCCAGAATAACGACGGGGATATTCGAGTGCATGCGAACATGATGCATAAGCCCCCTTGGCAGTAGGTTTACAGCAGGGCATCGGTACAGTGCATTTTGGGCCAGAGTGATTTGGCATGGGCGATATTCATGTCGACAGGATCTCTTATGAGTCATAACTCCCTTTAATGTCCTTTTGTATTGTACAAGTGGACACCTGCCTGCGTGTGTGTGTCTGTCTGTGTGTGTGTGTCTGTGTGTGTGCGTGCGTGCGTGTGTCTGTCTGTGTGTGTGTGTGTGTGTGTGTGTCTGTGTGCATGCGTGTGCATGTGTGTCTGTATGTGTGCGTGTGTGTGTGTGTGTTTGTGGGATCGTGTGTGTGTGTGTTTGTCTGTCTGTCTGTGTGTGTGTGTATTTGAGGTTGGGGGATCTGCTAGACTATCTCCTGACAGACACGTCTGTCACTGAAAATGCCATCGTCTTTCCACTCGGGATTCTGTTCTCCTAGAAAGCCATTTTCCTCCCTGCCCTCAATTGTGGCAAATAAAATCCAATCACAATCTCAATATCAGAGAGCTGGCGGGCCACTGTTTAGAAGGAATGGGAACATCAACCAAGACAGATTGATGACAAACTAAACTTATTTTTTTCCTGCTTGTAGTAGGCTGCGTTTAGACAGTCAGCCCAATTCTTTTTTTCCACTATTTGTTATGTTGAACATTCACATCAGATCTTTTCACATCAGATCTTTTCACATCAGATCTGTCAAAAGACCATTATGGTGAAAAAATCTATAATAATTGTGCTGCCTTTCTAAACACAGCCGTATAGGTTTAGAAACACACAATATTATGTTTAAATACAAGTTCAATAATAGGTGTAAGATTCATAAACTGATCTCTTCTGAGTGACGTCAACATTGCCCAGAGGTTAGTCTTCACTATTATCTTTCTTAAACTTAAGTCATCAACTGAAACTTGTCAGGGTGGAACATCTGACAGTAAAATGTTGGGGCGTCCTGAGTGGCGTAGCGGTCTAAGGCACTGCATCGCAGTGTTTGAGGTGTCACTACAGATCCGGGTTCGATCCCGGGCTGTGTCGCTGTCGGCCGTGACCGGGAGACCCATGAGGCGGTGCACAATTGGTCCAGCGTCGTCCGGGTTAGGGGAGGGTTTATCCCAGTGTCGTCCGGGTTAGGGGAGGGTTTGGCCCAGCGTCGTCCGGTTTATGGGAGGGCTTGGCCCAGCGTCGTCCGCGTTAGGGGAGGGTTTGGCCCAGCGTCATCCGGTTTAGGGGAGGGTTTGGCCGGCCGGGATGTCCTTGTCCCATCGTACTCTAGCAACTACTGTGACGGGCCGGGCGCATGCATTCGGACACCGTCGCCAGTTGTACGCTGTTTGGTGATGGTTTGGTGATGGTTTGGTGATGGTTTGGTGATGGTTTGGTGATGGTTTGGTGATGGTTTGGTGATGGTTTGGTTTAGCTCTCTGAGAGAAAAACACCGGAGTGCAAGACAATAAAAAAAAGAGGCGGTGAAGTTCCTCTAAAACCTGCGAGGTCCCCTGAATATGTCGTTGCTACTAACGCTTTCGGTTGGTCAATAAATAAATATCCACTGAGAATACAAAACATTAAGAACATGCTGCCAAACCCATCCTGATAACAGGATGGGATAGCAGTAGCATTAGTAGCATTAGCAGCATTAGTAGCATTAGCAGCATTAGCAGCATTAGTAGCATTAGCAGTAGCTTTGATCAGTTGAATTGAGAGTGCAGTAGCATTAGTAGCATTAGCAGTATTAGTAGCATTAGCAGTATTAGTAGCATTAGTATTATTAGCAGCATTAATAGCATTAGCAGTAGCTTTGATCAGTTGAATTGCAGGTGTAGGAATAGAACGATAAACTTTCCTCAGGTACGATTAACTTCTTTAAAATAAACTGACACTGTTACTACAATACTGATATCTGTAGGGCGATAATGAGAATGCTTCACTTGTTAGGGACACAATTATGGAAAAAAGTGTTTATTTATGCCCAGGAAATAATCACTAGGTTAGCGAGGTTAGCATAGAGCTAACGTGGGACAGGTTATCGGATGGGACCAGCTACAATGTAACGTTCTATAACGTGCATTTTAATTGGCTGACGCACATTTGGAGACAGAGTGTACTCCTGACGACAGCAGTAGGGGACAAGGAGGGAACGTAGGAGAGCAGATCACTCACATATCCACCTGACACTGGATACAGAGGTCTACTCGTAACCATAGGTACTAACCCTTCCTGTCATAAAGCTCTCCTGAATCCAAATTCACCATCCTTTGGTAGCAGTGAATGACAGAGTATTGCTGTATGTGGCAGAGAGAGGGGATGTTTTCTGCGTGTTAAAGAGAGGGGATGTTTTCAGTGTGTGGCAGAGAGAGGGGATGTTTTCTGCGTGTTAAAGAGAGGGGATGTTTTCAGTGTGTGGCAGAGAGGGGATGTTTTCAGTGTGTTACAGAGAGGGGGATGTTTTCTGTGTGTTACAGAGAGGGGATGTTTTCTGTGTGTTACAGAGAGGGGATGTTTTCTGTGTGTTAGAGAGAGGGGATGTTTTCAGTGTGTGGCAGAGAGAGGGGATGTTTTCAGTGTGTTAGAGAGAGGGGATGTTTTCAGTGTGTTAAAGAGAGGGGATGTTTTCTGTGTGTTACAGAGAGGGGATGTTTTCTGTGTGTTACAGAGAGGGGATTTTTTCTGTGTGTTAGAGAGAGGGGATGTTTTCAGTGTGTTATAGAGAGGGGATGTTTTCTGTGTGTTAGAGAGAGGGGATGTTTTCTCTGTGTTAGAGAGAGGGGATGTTTTCAGTGTGTTATAGAGAGGGGATGTTTTCAGTGTGTTATAGAGAGGGGATGTTTTCTGTGTGTTAGAGAGAGGGGATGTTTTCTGTGTGTTAGAGAGAGGGGATGTTTTCTGTGTGTTAGAGAGAGGGGATGTTTTCTGTGTGTTAGAGAGAGGGGATGTTTTCTGTGTGTTAGAGAGAGGGGATGTTTTCAGTGTGTTATAGAGAGGGGATGTTTTCTGTGTGTTAGAGAGAGGGGATGTTTTCTGTGTGTTATAGAGAGGGGATGTTTTCTGTGTGTTACAGAGAGGGGATGTTTTCAGTGTGTTACAGAGAGGGGATGTTTTCTGTGTGTTACAGAGAGGGGATGTTTTCTGTGTGTTATAGAGACGGGATGTTTTCAGTGTGTTATAGAGAGGGGATGTTTTCTGTGTGTTAGAGAGAGGGGATGTTTTCAGTGTGTTTGCAGATCCCAGACTGATTCAGAACAGAGCCCGTCGTCTTCAAAGGCTTTGGAGCGCGTCTGAATTACTCATGAGGTGGAACAGTGAGTCATTTCAATGCTCCAATTATGAGGCCTCATTTCCACTACCCCCCCCCCCCCCCCCCCCCCAGAGAAGATGGTGTTGGAGAGAGAAAGGAAGAGAGACATAGGCAGCAATCAAAAAAAGGAGAGAGTTAGCAAGAGTAGTAGAGAGAATATTATTGTCTTAACATAGGAGTGGTGTTTTCTATTTAAGCTGATGGAAAGCTCTCGGGAAATACATTTGAATGTCACCGAGGATGAAATATAGATGAGAGGTCAATCCTATGACACATGTATATGTTTTTGCTCCTTGCTGGAATGTTCCACACACTCTGGAACGTTCCACGCACTCTGGAACGTTCCACGCACTCCGGAACGTTCCACGCACTCCGGTACGTTCCACGCACTCCGGAACGTTCCACGCACTCCGGAACGTTCCACGCACTCCGGAACGTTCCAGAGTGACTCTGACTCCAGGCACATGCTTTCACTGAGACTTTAAAGCCCCTGAAACCAGGACGGACACATTATTTACATAGTGAACTATTACATTAGTCGTCACTGGGAGATTAGGTGCTGTTATCATGTCACAATTCATGTTCTCACATACACTCTTCTTCTGTATCGCTCAAGGATTCAGGGAACTGATGTAATCGTCCATGATGGCGGGTGAAACCTTTTTGGAGTCACGGTGCCGAAAGCCCAGCAGGAGTCTTATGATGTCCTTACCATTTATGTACGTGTGCTTTATTGTCTGGGTGTGTGGGGTTATGATTGAGAACCTCTATGTTGTTCAATATGATTTATTTGTATTTTCTTATTGTGTGCTGAATTATGTTAATGTTATTTCCTTATTGTTTTACTTCAGTTTATTTGGTAAATATTTCCTTAACTCTTCTTGAACTGCACTGTTTGGTTAAAGGGCTTGTAAGTGAGCATTTCACGGTTAGGTCTACACTTGTTGTATTCGGCACATTTACATTTTTTTTAAATTTAATTAGGCAAGTCAATTAAGAACAAATTCTTATTTTCAATGACTTTCAATGATTTGTACCTTGTCAGCTCGGGGATTTGAACTTGCAACCTTCAGGTTACTAGTCCAATGCTCTAACCTCTAGGCTACCCTGCCGCCTCTACACTCTAACCACTAGGCTACCCTGGCACCTCTACACTCTAACCACTAGGCTACCGTGCCACCTCTACACTCTAACCACTAGGCTACCCTACCACCTCTACACTCTAACCACTAGGTTCTAACCACTAGGCTACCTACCTCCTCTACACTCTAACCACTAGGTTCTAACCACTAGGCTACCTGCCTCCTCTACACTCTAACCACTAGGCTACCTACCTCCTCTACACTCTAACCACTAGGCTACCTACCTCCTCTACACTCTAACCACTAGGTTCTAACCTCTAGGCTACCGTGCCACCTCTACACTCTAACCACTAGGCTACCTACCTCCTCTACACTCTAACCACTAGGTTCTAACCTCTAGGCTACCGTGCCACCTCTACACTCTAACCACTAGGCTACCGTGCCACCTCTACACTCTAACCACTAGGCTACCCTACCACCTCTACACTCTAACCACTAGGTTCTAACCACTAGGCTACCTACCTCCTCTACACTCTAACCACTAGGTTCTAACCTCTAGGCTACCGTGCCACCTCTACACTCTAACCTCTAGGCTACCGTGCCACCTCTACACTCTAACCACTAGGCTACCCTACCACCTCTACACTCTAACCACTAGGTTCTAACCACTAGGCTACCTACCTCCTCTACACTCTAACCACTAGGCTACCTACCTCCTCTACACTCTAACCACTAGGTTCTAACCTCTAGGCTACCTGCCTCCTCTACACTCTAACCACTAGGCTACCCTGGCACCCCTACACTCTAACCACTAGGCTACCTACCTCCTCTACACTCTAACCACTAGGCTACTCTACACTCTAACCACTAGGTTCTAACCTCTAGGCTACCTACCTCCTCTACACTCTAACCACTAGGCTACCCTACCACCTCCACACTCTAACCACTAGGTTCTAACCACTAGGCTACCTACCTCCTCTACACTCTAACCACTAGGCTACCTACCTCCTCTACACTCTAACCACTAGGTTCTAACCACTAGGCTACCTACCCCCTCTACACTCTAACCACTAGGCTACCTACCTCCTCTACACTCTAACCACTAGGCTCTAACCTCTAGGCTACCCTGCCGCCCCTACACTCTAACCACTAGGCTACCTACCTCCTCTACACTCTAACCACTAGGCTACCCTGGCACCTCTACACTCTAACCACTAGGCTACCTACCACCTCTACACTCTAACCACTAGGCTACCTACCTCCTCTACACTCTAACCACTAGGCTCTAACCACTAGGCTACCTACCTCCTCTACACTCTAACCTCTAGGCTACCCTGGCACCTCTACACTCTAACCACTAGGCTCTAACCTCTAGGCTACCCTGGCACCTCTACACTCTAACCACTAGGCTACCTACCTCCTCTACACTCTAACCACTAGGTTCTAACCTCTAGGCTACCTACCTCCTCTACACTCTAACCACTAGGTTCTAACCTCTAGGCTACCTACCTCCTCTACACTCTAACCACTAGGTTCTAACCTCTAGGCTACCCTGCCGCCCCTACACTCTAACCACTAGGCTACCTACCTCCTCTACACTCTAACCACTAGGCTCTAACCTCTAGGCTACCCTGCCTCCTCTACACTCTAACCACTAGGCTACCTACCTCCTCTACACTCTAACCACTAGGCTACCCTGCCACCTCTACACTCTAACCTCTAGGCTACCTACCTCCTCTACACTCTAACCACTAGGCTCTAACCACTAGGCTACCCTACCTCCTCTACACTCTAACCACTAGGTTCTAACCTCTAGGCTACCCTACCTCCTCTACACTCTAACCACTAGGCTACCCTACCTCCTCTACACTCTAACCACTAGGCTACCGTGCCACCTCTACACTCTAACCACTAGGTTACCCTACCACCTCTACACTCTAACCACTAGGTTCTAACCTCTAGGCTACCTACCTCCTCTACACTCTAACCACTAGGCTACCCTACCTCCTCTACACTCTAACCACTAGGCTACCTACCTCCTCTACACTCTAACCACTAGGCTACCCTACCTCCTCTACACTCTAACCACTAGGCTACCTACCTCCTCTACACTCTAACCACTAGGCTACCTACCTCCTCTACACTCTAACCACTAGGCTACCCTACCTCCTCTACACTCTAACCACTAGGCTACCGTGCCACCTCTACACTCTAACCACTAGGTTACCCTACCACCTCTACACTCTAACCACTAGGTTCTAACCTCTAGGCTACCGTGCCACCTCTACACTCTAACCACTAGGCTACCTACCTCCTCTACACTCTAACCACTAGGCTACCCTGCCACCTCTACACTCTAACCTCTAGGCTACCTACCTCCTCTACACTCTAACCACTAGGCTCTAACCACTAGGCTACCCTACCTCCTCTACACTCTAACCACTAGGTTCTAACCTCTAGGCTACCCTACCTCCTCTACACTCTAACCACTAGGCTACCTACCTCCTCTACACTCTAACCTCTAGGCTACCTACCTCCTCTACACTCTAACCTCTAGGCTACCCTACCTCCTCTACACTCTAACCACTAGGCTACCCTACCTCCTCTACACTCTAACCTCTAGGCTACCCTGCCGCCTCTACACTCTAACCACTAGGCTACCTACCTCCTCTACAACCTAACCACTAGGCTACCTACCTCCTCTACACTCTAACCACTAGGCTACCCTACCTCCTCTACACTCTAACCACTAGGCTACCGTGACACCTCTACACTCTAACCACTAGGTTACCCTACCTCCTCTACACTCTAACCACTAGGCTACCCTACCTCCTCTACACTCTAACCTCTAGGCTACCCTACCTCCTCTACACTCTAACCACTAGGCTACCTACCTCCTCTACACTCTAACCACTAGGCTACCTACCTCCTCTACACTCTAACCTCTAGGCTACCTACCTCCTCTACACTCTAACCACTAGGCTACCCTACCTCCTCTACACTCTAACCACTAGGCTACCTACCTCCTCTACACTCTAACCACTAGGCTACCCTACCTCCTCTACACTCTAACCACTAGGCTACCTACCTCCTCTACACTCTAACCACTAGGCTACCCTACCTCCTCTACACTCTAACCACTAGGTTCTAACCACTAGGCTACCTACCTCCTCTACACTCTAACCACTAGGCTACCTACCTCCTCTACACTCTAACCTCTAGGCTACCTACCTCCTCTACACTCTAACCACTAGGCTACCCTACCTCCTCTACACTCTAACCACTAGGCTACCGTGCCACCTCTACACTCTAACCACTAGGTTACCCTACCACCTCTACACTCTAACCACTAGGTTCTAACCTCTAGGCTACCGTGCCACCTCTACACTCTAACCACTAGGCTACCTACCTCCTCTACACTCTAACCACTAGGCTACCCTGCCACCTCTACACTCTAACCTCTAGGCTACCTACCTCCTCTACACTCTAACCACTAGGCTACCCTGCCACCTCTACACTCTAACCTCTAGGCTACCTACCTCCTCTACACTCTAACCACTAGGCTCTAACCACTAGGCTACCCTACCTCCTCTACACTCTAACCACTAGGCTACCTACCTCCTCTACACTCTAACCTCTAGGCTACCCTGCCACCTCTACACTCTAACCACTAGGCTACCTACCACCTCTACACTCTAACCACTAGGCTACCTACACCTCTACACTCTAACCACTAGGCTACCTACCTCCTCTACACTCTAACCACTAGGCTACCTACCTCCTCTACACTCTAACCACTAGGCTACCCTACCTCCTCTACACTCTAACCACTAGGTTCTAACCACTAGGCTACCTACCTCCTCTACACTCTAACCACTAGGCTACCTACCTCCTCTACACTCTAACCACTAGGCTACCCTGCCTCCTCTACACTCTAACCACTAGGCTACCCTACCTCCTCTACACTCTAACCACTAGGCTACCTACCTCCTCTACACTCTAACCACTAGGTTCTAACCACTAGGCTACCTACCTCCTCTACACTCTAACCACTAGGTTCTAACCACTAGGCTACCTACCTCCTCTACACTCTAACCTCTAGGCTACCCTACCTAATCTACACTCTAACCACTAGGCTACCCTGGCACCTCTACACTCTAACCACTAGGTTCTAACCTCTAGGCTACCCTACCTCCTCTACACTCTAACCACTAGGCTACCCTACCTCCTCTACACTCTAACCACTAGGCTACCGTGCCACCTCTACACTCTAACCACTAGGTTACCCTACCACCTCTACACTCTAACCACTAGGTTCTAACCTCTAGGCTACCTACCTCCTCTACACTCTAACCACTAGGCTACCCTACCTCCTCTACACTCTAACCACTAGGCTACCTACCTCCTCTACACTCTAACCACTAGGCTACCCTACCTCCTCTACACTCTAACCACTAGGCTACCTACCTCCTCTACACTCTAACCACTAGGCTACCTACCTCCTCTACACTCTAACCACTAGGCTACCCTACCTCCTCTACACTCTAACCACTAGGCTACCGTGCCACCTCTACACTCTAACCACTAGGTTACCCTACCACCTCTACACTCTAACCACTAGGTTCTAACCTCTAGGCTACCGTGCCACCTCTACACTCTAACCACTAGGCTACCTACCTCCTCTACACTCTAACCACTAGGCTACCCTGCCACCTCTACACTCTAACCTCTAGGCTACCTACCTCCTCTACACTCTAACCACTAGGCTCTAACCACTAGGCTACCCTACCTCCTCTACACTCTAACCACTAGGTTCTAACCTCTAGGCTACCCTACCTCCTCTACACTCTAACCACTAGGCTACCTACCTCCTCTACACTCTAACCTCTAGGCTACCTACCTCCTCTACACTCTAACCTCTAGGCTACCCTACCTCCTCTACACTCTAACCACTAGGCTACCCTACCTCCTCTACACTCTAACCTCTAGGCTACCCTGCCGCCTCTACACTCTAACCACTAGGCTACCTACCTCCTCTACAACCTAACCACTAGGCTACCTACCTCCTCTACACTCTAACCACTAGGCTACCCTACCTCCTCTACACTCTAACCACTAGGCTACCGTGACACCTCTACACTCTAACCACTAGGTTACCCTACCTCCTCTACACTCTAACCACTAGGCTACCCTACCTCCTCTACACTCTAACCTCTAGGCTACCCTACCTCCTCTACACTCTAACCACTAGGCTACCTACCTCCTCTACACTCTAACCACTAGGCTACCTACCTCCTCTACACTCTAACCTCTAGGCTACCTACCTCCTCTACACTCTAACCACTAGGCTACCCTACCTCCTCTACACTCTAACCACTAGGCTACCTACCTCCTCTACACTCTAACCACTAGGCTACCCTACCTCCTCTACACTCTAACCACTAGGCTACCTACCTCCTCTACACTCTAACCACTAGGCTACCCTACCTCCTCTACACTCTAACCACTAGGTTCTAACCACTAGGCTACCTACCTCCTCTACACTCTAACCACTAGGCTACCTACCTCCTCTACACTCTAACCTCTAGGCTACCTACCTCCTCTACACTCTAACCACTAGGCTACCCTACCTCCTCTACACTCTAACCACTAGGCTACCGTGCCACCTCTACACTCTAACCACTAGGTTACCCTACCACCTCTACACTCTAACCACTAGGTTCTAACCTCTAGGCTACCGTGCCACCTCTACACTCTAACCACTAGGCTACCTACCTCCTCTACACTCTAACCACTAGGCTACCCTGCCACCTCTACACTCTAACCTCTAGGCTACCTACCTCCTCTACACTCTAACCACTAGGCTCTAACCACTAGGCTACCCTACCTCCTCTACACTCTAACCACTAGGTTCTAACCTCTAGGCTACCCTACCTCCTCTACACTCTAACCACTAGGCTACCTACCTCCTCTACACTCTAACCTCTAGGCTACCCTGCCACCTCTACACTCTAACCACTAGGCTACCTACCACCTCTACACTCTAACCACTAGGCTACCTACACCTCTACACTCTAACCACTAGGCTACCTACCTCCTCTACACTCTAACCACTAGGATACCTACCTCCTCTACACTCTAACCACTAGGCTACCTACCTCCTCCACACTCTAACCACTAGGCTACCTACCTCCTCTACACTCTAACCTCTAGGCTACCTACCTCCTCTACACTCTAACCACTAGGCTACCCTACCTCCTCTACACTCTAACCACTAGGCTACCTACCTCCTCTACACTCTAACCACTAGGCTACCCTACCTCCTCTACACTCTAACCACTAGGCTACCTACCTCCTCTACACTCTAACCACTAGGCTACCCTACCTCCTCTACACTCTAACCACTAGGTTCTAACCACTAGGCTACCTACCTCCTCTACACTCTAACCACTAGGCTACCTACCTCCTCTACACTCTAACCTCTAGGCTACCTACCTCCTCTACACTCTAACCACTAGGCTACCCTACCTCCTCTACACTCTAACCACTAGGCTACCGTGCCACCTCTACACTCTAACCACTAGGTTACCCTACCACCTCTACACTCTAACCACTAGGTTCTAACCTCTAGGCTACCGTGCCACCTCTACACTCTAACCACTAGGCTACCTACCTCCTCTACACTCTAACCACTAGGCTACCCTGCCACCTCTACACTCTAACCTCTAGGCTACCTACCTCCTCTACACTCTAACCACTAGGCTACCCTGCCACCTCTACACTCTAACCTCTAGGCTACCTACCTCCTCTACACTCTAACCACTAGGCTCTAACCACTAGGCTACCCTACCTCCTCTACACTCTAACCACTAGGCTACCTACCTCCTCTACACTCTAACCTCTAGGCTACCCTGCCACCTCTACACTCTAACCACTAGGCTACCTACCACCTCTACACTCTAACCACTAGGCTACCTACACCTCTACACTCTAACCACTAGGCTACCTACCTCCTCTACACTCTAACCACTAGGCTACCTACCTCCTCTACACTCTAACCACTAGGCTACCCTACCTCCTCTACACTCTAACCACTAGGTTCTAACCACTAGGCTACCTACCTCCTCTACACTCTAACCACTAGGCTACCTACCTCCTCTACACTCTAACCACTAGGCTACCCTGCCTCCTCTACACTCTAACCACTAGGCTACCCTACCTCCTCTACACTCTAACCACTAGGCTACCTACCTCCTCTACACTCTAACCACTAGGTTCTAACCACTAGGCTACCTACCTCCTCTACACTCTAACCACTAGGTTCTAACCACTAGGCTACCTACCTCCTCTACACTCTAACCTCTAGGCTACCCTACCTAATCTACACTCTAACCACTAGGCTACCCTGGCACCTCTACACTCTAACCACTAGGTTCTAACCTCTAGGCTACCCTACCTCCTCTACACTCTAACCACTAGGCTACCTACCTCCTCTACACTCTAACCTCTAGGCTACCTACCTCCTCTACACTCTAACCACTAGGCTACCCTACCTCCTCTACACTCTAACCACTAGGCTACCTACCTCCTCTACACTCTAACCACTAGGTTCTATCCACTAGGCTACCTACCTCCTCTACACTCTAACCACTAGGCTACCTACCTCCTCTACACTCTAACCACTAGGCTACCCTACCTCCTCTACACTCTAACCAATAGTTTCTAACCACTAGGCTACCTACCTCCTCTACACTCTAACCTCTAGGCTACCCTACCTCCTCTACACTCTAACCACTAGGCTACCCTGGCACCTCTACACTCTAACCACTAGGTTCTAACCTCTAGGCTACCCGACCTCCTCTACACTCTAACCACTAGGCTACCTACCTCCTCTACACTCTAACCTCTAGGCTACCTACCTCCTCTACACTCTAACCACTAGGCTACCCTACCTCCTCTACACTCTAACCTCTAGGCTACCTACCTCCTCTACACTCTAACCTCTAGGCTACCCGACCTCCTCTACACTCTAACCACTAGGCTACCTACCTCCTCTACACTCTAACCTCTAGGCTACCTACCGCCTCTACACTCTAACCTCTAGGCTACCTACCACCTCTACACTCTAACCTCTACGCTACCTACCTCCTCTACACTCTAACCTCTAGGCTACCTACCTCCTCTACACTCTAACCACTAGGCTACCCTACCTCCTCTACACTCTAACCACTAGGCTACCCTGCCGCCTCTACACTCTAACCTCTAGGCTACCTACCGCCTCTACACTCTAACCTCTAGGCTACCTACCACCTCTACACTCTAACCTCTACGCTACCTACCTCCTCTACACTCTAACCTCTAGGCTACCTACCTCCTCTACACTCTAACCTCTAGGCTACCTACCTCCTCTACACTCTAACCACTAGGCTACCTACCTCCTCTACACTCTAACCAATAGGCTACCTACCTCCTCTACACTCTAACCACTAGGCTACCCTACCTCCTCTACACTCTAACGACTAGGCTACCCTACCTCCTCTACACTCTAACCACTAGGCTACCCTACCTCCTCTACACTCTAACCACTAGGCTACCCTACCACCTCTACACTCTAACCACTAGGCTACCTACCTCCTCTACACTCTAACCACTAGGCTACCCTACCTCCTCTACACTCTAACCACTAGGCTACCCTACCTCCTCTACACTCTAACCACTAGGCTACCCTACCTCCTCTACACTCTAACCACTAGGCTACCCTACCACCTCTACACTCTAACCACTAGGCTACCTACCTCCTCTACACTCTAACCTCTAGGCTACCCTACCTCCTCTACACTCTAACCACTAGGCTACCTACCTCCTCTACACTCTAACCTCTAGGCTACCCTACCTCCTCTACACTCTAACCACTAGGCTACCCTGCCCGCCCCTACACTCTAACCACTAGGCTACCTACCTCCTCTACACTCTAACCTCTAGGCTACCTACCTCCTCTACACTCTAACCACTAGGCTACCTACCTCCTCTACACTCTAACCACTAGGCTACCTACCTCCTCTACACTCTAACCACTAGGCTACCCTACCTCCTCTACACTCTAACCACTAGGCTACCCTACCTCCTCTACACTCTAACCACTAGGCTACCCTGCCGCCTCTACACTCTAACCACTAGGCTACCCTACCTCCTCTACACTCTAACCACTAGGCTACCCTGCCGCCTCTACACTCTAACCACTAGGCTACCCTACCTCCTCTACACTCTAACCACTAGGCTACCCTACCACCTCTACACTCTAACCACTAGGCTACCTACCTCCTCTACACTCTAACCACTAGGCTACCCTACCTCCTCTACACTCTAACCACTAGGCTACCCTACCTCCTCTACACTCTAACCACTAGGCTACCCTACCTCCTCTACACTCTAACCACTAGGCTACCCTGCCGCCTCTACACTCTAACCACTAGGCTACCCTACCTCCTCTACACTCTAACCACTAGGCTACCCTACCACCTCTACACTCTAACCACTAGGCTACCTACCTCCTCTACACTCTAACCTCTAGGCTACCCTACCTCCTCTACACTCTAACCACTAGGCTACCTACCTCCTCTACACTCTAACCACTAGGCTACCCTACCTCCTCTACACTCTAACCACTAGGCTACCTACCTCCTCTACACTCTAACCACTAGGCTACCCTGCCACCTCTACACTCTAACCACTAGGCTACCTACCTCCTCTACACTCTAACCACTAGGCTACCCTACCTCCTCTACACTCTAACCACTAGGCTACCTACCTCCTCTACACTCTAACCACTAGGCTACCCTGCCTCCTCTACACTCTAACCACTAGGCTACCCTACCTCCTCTACACTCTAACCACTAGGCTACCCTACCTCCTCTACACTCTAACCACTAGGCTACCTACCTCCTCTACACTCTAACCACTAGGCTACCTGCCACCTCTACACTCTAACCACTAGGCTACCCTACCTCCTCTACACTCTAACCACTAGGCTACCCTGGCACCTCTATACTCTAACCACTAGGCTACCTACCTCCTCTACACTCTAACCACTAGGCTACCCTGCCACCTCTACACTCTAACCACTAGGCTACCTACCTCCTCTACACTCTAACCACTAGGCTACCCTGCCACCTCTACACTCTAACCACTAGGCTACCCTACCTCCTCTACACTCTAACCACTAGGCTACCCTGGCACCTCTACACTCTAACCACTAGGCTACCCTACCTCCTCTACACTCTAACCACTAGGCTACCTACCTCCTCTACACTCTAACCACTAGGCTACCTGCCACCTCTACACTCTAACCACTAGGCTACCCTACCTCCTATACACTCTAACCTCTAGGCTACCCTGCCACCTCTACACTCTAACCTCTAGGCTACCCTGCCACCTCTACACTCTAACCACTAGGCTACCCTACCTCCTATACACTCTAACCTCTAGGCTACCCTGCCACCTCTACACTCTAACCTCTAGGCTACCCTGCCACCTCTACACTCTAACCACTAGGCTACCCTGCCACCTCTACACTCTAACCACTAGGCTACCTACCTCCTCTACACTCTAACCTCTAGGCTACCCTACCTCCTCTACACTCTAACCACTAGGCTACCCTACCTCCTCTACACTCTAACCACTAGGCTACCTACCTCCTCTACACTCTAACCACTAGGCTACCTGCCACCTCTACACTCTAACCTCTAGGCTACCTACCTCCTCTACACTCTAACCACTAGGCTACCCTGCCACCTCTACACTCTAACCACTAGGCTACCCTGCCACCTCTACACTCTAACCACTAGGCTACCCTGCCACCTCTACACTCTAACCACTAGGCTACCTACCTCCTCTACACTCTAACCACTAGGCTACCCTACCTCCTCTACACTCTAACCACTAGGCTACCTACCTCCTCTACACTCTAACCACTAGGCTACCCTGCCTCCTCTACACTCTAACCACTAGGCTACCCTACCTCCTCTACACTCTAACCACTAGGCTACCCTACCTCCTCTACACTCTAACCACTAGGCTACCTACCTCCTCTACACTCTAACCACTAGGCTACCTGCCACCTCTACACTCTAACCACTAGGCTACCCTACCTCCTCTACACTCTAACCACTAGGCTACCCTGGCACCTCTATACTCTAACCACTAGGCTACCTACCTCCTCTACACTCTAACCACTAGGCTACCCTGCCACCTCTACACTCTAACCACTAGGCTACCTACCTCCTCTACACTCTAACCACTAGGCTACCCTGCCACCTCTACACTCTAACCACTAGGCTACCCTACCTCCTCTACACTCTAACCACTAGGCTACCCTGGCACCTCTACACTCTAACCACTAGGCTACCCTACCTCCTCTACACTCTAACCACTAGGCTACCTACCTCCTCTACACTCTAACCACTAGGCTACCTGCCACCTCTACACTCTAACCACTAGGCTACCCTACCTCCTATACACTCTAACCTCTAGGCTACCCTGCCACCTCTACACTCTAACCTCTAGGCTACCCTGCCACCTCTACACTCTAACCACTAGGCTACCCTACCTCCTATACACTCTAACCTCTAGGCTACCCTGCCACCTCTACACTCTAACCTCTAGGCTACCCTGCCACCTCTACACTCTAACCACTAGGCTACCCTGCCACCTCTACACTCTAACCACTAGGCTACCCTACCTCCTCTACACTCTAACCACTAGGCTACCCTGCCACCTCTACACTCTAACCACTAGGCTACCCCACCTCTACACTCTAACCACTAGGCTACCCTACCACCTCTACACTCTAACCACTAGGCTACCCTACCTCCTCTACACTCTAACCACTAGGCTACCCTACCTCCTCTACACTCTAACCACTAGGCTACCTACCTCCTCTACACTCTAACCTCTAGGCTACCCTACCTCCTCTACACTCTAACCACTAGGCTACCCTACCTCCTCTACTCTCTAACCACTAGGCTACCCTACCTCCTCTACACTCTAACCACTAGGCTACCCTGCCACCTCTACACTCTAACCACTAGGCTACCTACCTCCTCTACACTCTAACCACTAGGCTACCTACCACCTCTACACTCTAACCACTAGGCTACCTACCTCCTCTACACTCTAACCACTAGGCTACCTACCACCTCTACACTCTAACCACTAGGCTACCCTGCCACCTCTACACTCTAACCACTAGGCTACCCTGCCTCCTCTACACTCTAACCACTAGGCTACCTACCTCCTCTACACTCTAACCACTAGGCTACCCTGCCACCTCTACACTCTAACCACTAGGCTACCTACCTCCTCTACACTCTAACCACTAGGCTACCCTGCCTCCTATACACTCTAACCACTAGGCTACCCTACCTCCTCTACACTCTAACCACTAGGCTACCCTACCTCCTCTACACTCTAACCACTAGGCTACCTACCTCCTCTACACTCTAACCACTAGGCTACCCTGCCTCCTCTACACTCTAACCACTAGGCTACCCTACCTCCTCTACACTCTAACCACTAGGCTACCCTGCCACCTCCACACTCTAACCACTAGGCTACCCTGCCACCTCTACACTCTAACCACTAGGCTACCCTGTTTGCTTTAGATTGAATGTATCCGGGGCTCTCTTGTAAAATATATTTTTATTCTCAATGTCACTCCCTGTTTAAATAAAAGTTAAAAAAGGACAGTACATTAAAAGTGGGTGATTTCCTGGTTGGTCCCAACGGAGGGTCATGTGATGCAGACGTCCTCTTCATTATGTTGAATGTTTCATTCGTCCTTGTCACTGTGAATCAGCCTGAATGATGGATGCCATGGACACTGCACAGAAATTAAGGCTAATGTGCTGGAGCCATTAGAAATAGTTAGTGCGCTGCCACTCATGGACATCACATCAGAGATAGAGAGAGAGCAGGGGGGGGGGGGATAGATAGTCATAGCAATGTACTCACTTACAAAACGAAAATTGGTCACATAGTTAATTGTAAATAATAAAATGTGCAGTTTTGTCAACAACAACAACACAATGCCACAGATGTCTCAACTTTTGAGGGAGCGGGAAATTGGCATGCTGACTGCAGGAATGTCCAACAGAGCTGTAGCCAGAGAATTGAATTCTCTACCATTAGCCGCATCCAACATCGTTTTAGAGTATTTGGCTGTACGTCCAACTGGCTTCAGAACCACAGATCACGTGTCATGTGGGCGAGCGGTTTGCTGATGTTAACGTTCTGAACGAGTGCCCCATGGTGGCGGTGGGGTTATGGTATGGGCAGACATAAGCTACTGACAAAGAACACAGTTGCAATTTATCATATGACAGTTTGAATGCACAGAGATACCATAACGAGACCCCGAGGCCCATTGTGAGGATACATTCTTTTCAAAGGTACCTCTGACCAACAGATGCATAGATCTGTATTTCCCAGTCATGTCAAATCCATAGATTAGGGCGTAATGAATTCATTTGAATTGCCTGATTTCTTCATATAAACTGTAAAATCAATGAAATTGTTGCATGTTGCGTTTATATTGTTGTTCCGAATATTATTGAAAACGGGGGAGTAATTTATCAAAATAGAAGGCTGATGTGGAAAAGAGAGGGAACAGGAAGCATTTACACACATCCTGTAAATGGGACTTCTCTTTCTAATGGTAGTTGGACTGTTGAGTTATTTACCAGGAAATCTCTGATAATGATGGTGTGTCTGGTGGTTGAACTGCACTATAGAAATGGATTGGCCCATAACAAAACATATGCCAGATCCTCTGTGTTTTGTTATCAAGATGTTATCAAGATTCAGTCAAGAGTCTTAAATTACCAGCTGCCACCTGTAATTATTGGCAATTTGCTTCCACGTTGGTGTAAACTGACAAGTTGAGCTGAGCTTCCTGCACTGCTACTTTCCACGTTGTTATCCTCCACTTTGTTTTTTTAGAAGGATGTATCTTATACTCAGAGCAATGCCCCATCACACACACTACGTTATAGGCCTTTTTTAATGGCTAGGAAGAATGTCTGATGTAAGTAATCAAGCAGGACCCGTGATAGATCTCTGAGGAACTCCCAACAAAAAAATCACATGACAATTTCCTGTTTGGCAGAACTAAAATGCTATCAGGAATGAGTGATAGGACACGGTTTGTGGTGTATGTGCCCGGTCCTTCCAGTAAGTATTTATGCGAGGACAAACTGTGACTCGTTTGCCAAATCTGTTGACAGGCTAGAATGGAGGTCCCGTTCGATAATGTGGAATGGGCTTTTTCCTCTGACCTGTCAGGAACGGGGTCTCGTCTGACCAGGCGGAACGAGACCCTGTTTGATGTCCCGGGTTAAAGGGGTCCGACCCGTTTGAAACGCCTAAATGCGGCTGTTGTCTGTGTTTGACGTTTCCATTCCTGCCCATTGATAATGAGCTTTATGCTTTCTCTGGTTTCATGCGAGGGTTTATTAAACCGTGCTGCCAGGGCCAGTGGACACGCCTGCCTCGGAGTATCGTGTGTATCACGTGTCTGTGTGTTGACAAGAGAAGGAGGGTGAGACCTGGCCTGGAGAGAAATGGGGAAGCAACAAAAAAACAAGATATATCTTCATCTAACCTTATACTGGGGATTTACTTGTAATGGTTGTTTAAAAATCCTGATGGTGAATTCATATCCTGTGTTAGCCTTGTAACATTCCCACATCACAAACTCAACTGTTTAAACCCTTTCAGGAAATATTACAGCCATACTGTCACTTTGTTCCAAGACCAGATCTGAAATGGAAATGCCTGACTACTCTTCTGACTGATTTCTCTTCCCACAGTTTAAAAAAAAGAGGTATCTATGAAGGTCAGCGTTCGGAAGCAATGTTTTTACTGGAGGGGAAAAGAGTGGAAATATATCAAAACTAATTTGACTCAGCTTTGGTTGATTTCAGGGAGAACCTGCAGCCAGGTGATTTGGAAGATTCAGCAAGACAGGGAGAGGGAGTTCTTTAATTTCTCTTCTACTGCCTCTCTCTGTCACTCTCTCTCTCCCTTTATTTATTTATTCGTTATTTTACTAGGTAAGTTGACTGAGAACACGTTCTCATTTGCAGCAACGACCTGGGGAATAGTTACAGGGGATGAATGAGCCAATTATAAACTGGGGATTATTAGGTGACCATGATGGTTTGAGGGCCAGATTGGGAATTTAGCCAGCACACCAACCCTACTCTTACAATAAGTGCCATGGGATCTTTAATGACCTCAGAGAGTCAGGACACCCGTTTAACATCCCATTCGAAAGACAGCACCCTACACAGGGCAGTGTCCTGGGTATTTTTTTTAGACCAGAGAAAAGAGTGCCTCCTACTGGCCCTCCAACACCACTTCCAGCAGCATCTGGTCTCCCATCCAGGAACTGCCCAGAACCAACCCTGCTTAGCTTCAAAAGCAAGCCAGCAGTGGTATGCAGGGTGGTATGCTGCTGGCTGACCAACACATCTTACTCTCTCTCTCTCTGTCACTCTCTCTCTCCCCTCTCTCGCTCTCTCTCACTGTCTCTCTGTCGCTCTCTCACTCTCTCTCTCCCCCTGACTCTCTCTCTCCCCCTGAATCTCTCTCTCTCGCTCTCTCTCTCTCTCTCCCCCCTCTCTGTCACTCTCTCTCTCCCCTCTCTCTCTCTCTCTCTCTCTCTCTTACTCTCTCTTACTCTCTCTTTCTCCCCCCCCTCTCTCTCTCTCTCTCTTTCTCCCCAATATTTCACTCTCTCTCTCCCCTTTTCCCTCTCAAGGTACACCTAGACCTCCATGCATATACAATATCACACACCATCACACTCATCCACAGGCACGTACACACTCTAGCTAGCACCAACACATTGTAACTAGCACCAACACATTCTAGCTAGCACCAACACATTCTAATTAGCACCAACATATTCTAATTAGCACCAACACATTCTATGTAGCGCCATCATATTCAAATTAGCCCCAACATATTCTAATTAGCACCAACACATTCTAATTAGCACCAACATATTCTAATTGGCACCAACATATTCTAATTAGCACCAACATATTCTAATTAGCATCAACATATTCTAATTAGCACCATCACATTCTAATTAGCACCAACATATTCTAATTAGCACCATCGCATTCTAATTAGCACCAACGTATTCTAATTAGCACCATCGCATTCTAATTAGCACCAACATGTTCTAATTAGCATCAACGTATTCTAATTAGCACCACCACATTCTAATTAGCACCATCACATTCTAATTAGCACCAACACATTCTAATTAGCACCAACATATTCTAATTAGCATCAACATATTCTAATTAGCACCAACACATTCTAATTAGCACCAACACATTACAATTAGCACCAACACATTCTAATTAGCACCAACACATTCTAATTATCACCAACACATTACAATTAGCACCAACATATTCTGATTAACACCAACATATTGTAATTATCACCAAGACATTCTAATTATTACCAACACATTCTAATTGGTACTAACACATTAAGAATAACACCAACACCTTATAATTAGCACTATCACATTGTAATTAGCACCAACACATTATAATTAGCACTAACACATTGTAACTAGCACCAACACATTCTAATTAGCACCGACACATTATAATTAGCACCAACACATTCTAATTAGCACTAACACATTCTAATTAACACCAACAATGTTCCCTCCTTCGCTCATTCTCTCATGTCTTCTCCTGGGTGTTTAATACCTTCAGGTTCTCCCATCTTTTGTTCACTCTGCCTCCATTTGGTGCTCCAGTCCCAATAGTCACAGGAAGTAAATATAGTTTCCATTCTAAACTGGTGACGTTGTTAAGCAGGATAGGAGAGTAGCATCTGAAATGGAACCCCAGTTTTGTTTAGTTGAGCGCAATGAGTAAGTATAGTATAGTGTATATAGTATAGTATAGTGAATATGGGGTGGCAGGTAGCCTAGAGGTTAGAGCGTTGGACTAGTAACTGAAAGTTTGCCAGACCAAATCCCCGATCTGAAAAGGTAAAAATCTGTCGTTCTGCCCCTGAACAAGGCAGTTCACCCATTGTTCCTAGGCTGTCATTGAAAAATAAGAATTTGTTCTTAACTGACTTAGCTAGTTATTAAATAAAGCTCAAATTCATAGAGTATTATATCGTATAGTATAGTGTAGTGTATATATTATGGCATGGTGTATATAGTTTATTATAGTGTATATATTATCGTATAGTGCATATAGTATAGTGTATATAATATTGTATAGTATAACATAGCATAGCATAGCATATAACATATGGTTAAGTACAGTGTACATGGTTAAGTATAGTGTATAGTATAGTGTATATAGTATTGTATAGTATGGTATAGTGTACATAGTTTAGTATAGTATGTACAGTAGTGTTAGTATAGTATAGTGTATATAGTATTGTAAATGATGATATAGTATAGTATAGTGTATATAGTATTGTAAATGATGATATAGTATAGTATAGTGTATATAGTATTGTATTGTATGGTATGGTGTATATAGTATAGTATAGTGTATATAGTATTGTATAGTGTAAATGGTTAAGTATAGTGTATATTGTTAAGTATAGTGTATGTAGTATTGTATAGTATAGTGTATACAGTATAGTGTATATAGTATAGCGTATATAGCATAGTATAGTGTATATAGTATTGTATTGTATGGTATGGTGTATATAGTATAGTATAGTGTATATAGTATTGTATAGTGTAAATGGTTAAGTATAGTGTATATTGTTAAGTATAGTGTATGTAGTATTGTATAGTATAGTGTATACAGTATAGTGTATATAGTATAGCGTATATAGCATAGTATAGTGTATATAGTATTGTATAGTATGGTATAGTGTACATAGTTTAGTATAGTAGTGTATAGTATAGTGTGTATAGTATTGTATAGTATGGTATAGTGTTTATAGTATTGTATAGTATAGTGTATATAGTGTATATAGTATTGTATAATATAGTATAGTGTATACAGTAGAGTATAGTGTATATAGTATTGTATAGTATGGAATAGTGTACATATTTTAGTATAGTATGTACAGTAGTGTATATTATGGTATAGTGTATATAGTATTGTATATGATAGTATAGTGTAAATAGTGTATATAGTATTGTATAATATAGTATAGTGTATATATCATTGTATAATATAGTATTGTATAGTATGGTATAGGGTATATAGTGTATATAGTATTTTATAGTATGGTATAGTGTACATAGTTTAGTATAGTAGTGTATAGTATAGTGTGTATAATATTGTATAGTATGGTATAGTGTTTATAGTATTGTATATGATAGTATAGTGTAAATAGTGTATATAGTATTGTATAATATAGTATAGTGTATATATCATTGTATAATAGAGTATTGTATAGTATGGTATAGGGTATATAGTGTATATAGTATTGTATAGTATGGTATAGTGTACATAGTTTAGTATAGTAGTGTATAGTATAGTGTGTATAGTATTGTATAGTATGGTATAGTGTTTATAGTATTGTATAGTATAGTGTATATAATGTATATAGTATTGTATAATATAGTATAGTGTATACAATAGAGTATAGTGTATATAGTATTGTATAGTATGGAATAGTGTACATATTTTAGTATAGTATGTACAGTAGTGTATATTATGGTATAGTGTATATAGTATTGTATATGATAGTATAGTGTAAATAGTGTATATAGTATTGTATAATATAGTATAGTGTATGTATCATTGTATAATATAGTATAGTGTATATAGTATTGTATAGTATGGTATAGGGTATATAGTGTATATAGTATTGCATAATATAGTATTGTATAGTATGGTTTAGTGTACATAGTTCAGTATAGTATGTATAGTAGTGTATAGTATAGTGTATATAGTATTGTATAGTATGGTATGGTGTATATAGTATTGTATAGTATAGTATAGTGTATACCGTGTATATATTATTGTATAGTATAGTAGTGTGTATATAGTATAGCATAGTGTATATGGTAGTGTATAGCATAGTATAGTGTATACAGTATAGTATTGTATAGTATGGTATGGTGTATATAGTTTAGTATAGTGTATATAGTATAGTATAGTACAGTGTAGTATGGTGTATATATTACAGTATAGTATAGTGTATATAGTATGGTGCATGTAGTATAGTGTAGTTTACTATAGCATAGTATTGTGTACACATATATTATAGTGTGGCATAGTGTATATAGTATAGTATAAGTATAGTGAATAGGGTTCAATTTCAGATTCAGCCAAATGGTTTGCATGCCTGTCAATGATTACAGGCTCCATTTAGAATAATTAAAAGTTGTTGATATGCTAAAGTACACTTACATGCAATACCTATAGAGATCATTGTTTATAGTTCATAGTTCACGGTTAAAAACTCTGTTATATCATCAGTCATGTCAGAGTCAACCCGTGACCCTCCTGTGTAGTCTATAGACCTTAGACTTATTCTCTCACTGGCCACCACTCCTACACTCCTACTCCTCCACTCTTCCTCCTCCTCCTTCTCCCACTCCTACTCCCATACCTACTCCCACTCCGCCCCCTCCTCCTCCTCCTCCTCCTCCTCCTCCTCCTCCTTGTCCTCCACTCCTATTTCTCTCCCTATTCCACTCCTCCTCCTCCACTCCTCCTCCTCCTACTCTTCCTCCACTCCTCCTCCCACTCCTCCTCCTCAACCTCCTCCCCCTCCTCCTCCTCTCCTCTTCTTCCTCCACTCCTCCTCCTCCCACTCCTCCTCTCCTCCTATTCCTCCACTCCTCCTCCTCTACTCCTCTTCCTCCACTCCTCCTCTTCTACTCCTCCTCCTCCACTCCTCCTCCTCTACTCCTCCTCTTCCTCCACTCCTCCTTTTCCTCCACTCCTCCTTTTCCTCCACTCCTCCTCCTCCTCCTCCCACCACTCCTCCTCCTCCCACTTCACCCCTCCCACTCCTCTGCCCACTCCCCCTCTTCCACTCCTACTCCTCCTCCTCCTCCCACTCCCCCTCTCCTCCTCTTCCTCCACTCCTCCTCCTCCACTCCTCCTCCTCTCTTACTACTCCCACTCCCCCTCCTCCTCCCACTTCACCTCCTCCCACTCCTCCTCCTCTGCTTGTTTTCCTTGCTCCACACATGGAGCTGTACCACTGAATGAGATCAGACTTCATTATAGAAGGCACTTTCAGAACCTTCCCCAGGTATTTTAACCTCTACTTGATCGGTGCCCCTACACCGAGATAGTTTTTTGCTCAATATACAATAATGTGACTAGAAAACTTTCCGGGACATAGACATGTCTTATATGGGCAGAAAACTTAAATTGTTGTTAATCTAACAGCACTGTCCAATTTACAGTAGCTACTACAGAGAGACAATTCCATGTTATTGTTTGAGGAGAGTGCACAACAACAGAACACTTTTATCACAGCAACTGGTTTGATACATTCACCTCTGGAGGTAAATAATGTACTTACATTCAGTAATCTGGCTCTGATTTGTCATCCTGAGGGTCCTAGATATAAAATGTAGTGTAGTTTTGTATGAAAAAAAGATAATTTTATGTTCAAATGTAGGAACTGGGTTCAAAAGTTCGACCTCACTGCTGTTTCTGGTCCACACCCAACCCACCTGGCCATCTAGATGTGTGAAGGTTAGTGTCTTTTCTATAGGGAAACTAACGATCCAGTATGTATGACATTCCTGGGAGTGTGTAAACTTTTTATTTTTTATTACCATAGCAAACTCCTGGCTGACTTGATGCAAAATATTGTGTAGGGAGGTAATTCTTCACTGGATCAGTCTGCAAATGTTCACACGCACTGCTGCCATCTTGTGGACAAAATCTAAATTACACCTAGGATCCTATCTTAATGTATGGCCTTTCTCTTTTCAAAGATGATGGAACAAAGAAAGTAGAAAACGCATGTTTTTGTGTTTGTATTATCTTTTACGAGATCTAATGTGTTATATTCTCCTACATTCATCTCACATTTCCACAAACTTCAAAGTCTTTCCTTTCAAACGGTATCATGAATTTGCTTATCTTTGTTTCAGGTCCTGAGCTACAGGCAGTTAGATTTGGGTATGTCATTTTAGTTTTACAACAATGGGAGAAAAAGGGTCTGGTCCTTAAGTGTCCGACAACACGAGGAGATAGGAGTTGCTGTGCTGTGGTGGGGAGAGAGAGACTAGTTTCAAGTTGTATTTACATGCACAAGTACAATGAAATGTTTAACTTCCAAGCCTTTCCCAACAGTGCAGAAATCAAAAGCAAAATCAAAAGAATAAAAAATAAAACAGGACAATATAACCTATACACAGGGTCAGTGCAAGTCGAAGGGGAACTGGGGTAGTTGAGGTAGATATGCACATTGCCTTCAGAAAGTATTTATACCCCTTGACTTATACCTCATTTTGTTGTGTTCTGAATTCAAAATGGATCCATATTTTTCTCAGACATCTACACACAATACCCTATACTGACAAAGTGAAAACATGTTTTAAGATAAAAAAAATATTTAAAAAAACGTATTGAAAATGAAATACAGAAATATCTAATTTATTTAATTATTCACACCTCTAAGTTAGCACACGTTAGAATCCTCCTCTTTTTTTAAAAATCTTCAAGCTCTGTCAAGGTGGTAGTTGATCATTGCTAGAAAGCCATTTTCAAGTCCTGCCATAGATTTTAAATCTGATTGTTCAGAACTGTAACTAGGCCACTCAGGAATGTTCAATGCCTTCTCTATAAGCAACTCCAGTGTATATTTGGCCTTGTGTTTTAGGTTATTGTCCTGCTGAAAGGTGAATTTGTCTCTCAGTGTCTGTTAGAAAGCAGACTGAACCAGGTTTTTCTCTTTTGCATATGCTTAGCTATATTATAGTTATTTTTATCCTAAAAAACGTCCTAGTTCTTGCCGATGACAAGCATACCCATAACATGATGCAGCCACCACCATGCTTGAAAATATCATACTCAGTGATGTTTTGGATTTGCCCCAAACATAACGATTTGTATTCAGGGCATGAAGTTCATTTATTTGCCACATTTTTCTCCGTTTTAGGTTAGAGTCATATTATAAACATGATTCATTATAGAAGGCACTTTCCTTCTATAATATTGTTATTCTGTACTGGCTTTCTTAAATTTTTTGTTCTTGATCCATCCTCAGTTTTCTCCTATCAAAGCCATTAAAACTCTGTAACAGTTTTAAAGTCTCTTTTTGCCTCATGGTGAAATCACTGAGATGTTTCCTTACTCTCCGTCAACTGAGTTGGGAAGGATCTTTTTTCTCCACCCTTCTACTTCTTTACTAGGCATTGGAAAACCTCCCTGGTCTTTGTGGTTGAATGTTTGGCATACACTTCCCGACTGAGGGATCACCGTATGTGTTGGGTACAGAGATGAGAGAGTCATAAAAAAAAATATGTGACTTGTTAAGCAGATTTTTACTCCTGAACTTATTGACTCAAGAAGTCTCAGGTTTTTATTTTTAATACATTGGTAATATATATATTTTTTTAAACATACATTATTCCACATTTACATTATGGGATGTTGTGCGTAGGCAAGTGGCACAAAAATCACAATTAAGTACATTTATAATTCAGGATGTCACATAACAAAATGTGGAAAAATCAAGGCACTGTACATGTAGACAGTAATATGGAGAAAGTGACTGGTAGCAGGATGAATTGTGGGACATGCTTTAACTATTTAAAAATAATTGTTGTGGTAATTGAAGAAGTTTAAAACGTTTTTGTTAAACAAAACACTTAAAATAACTGGTCTGATTACTTTGATATACTACTATAAGAACCTTATTACTTTTGTCATGGTTCCACCTGTCAACAGAAGACCGTCCTAGATACATACATTGTGATTTCCTTGTTAAACGAGGTGTGTTTTCTGGTTTCCTTTTGGAGAAGATTTTAATAGTAGAGAAGTAGATGAAGATTTCATATGCTCTTTTTTTAACTTGATGGGGAAATCTGTTAACATTTTGGTAAAACATCTATATTGTTTGTTCGGTAGAATATATATATATATATATTTTTTCGACTTCAGATTTGACAAGCATCGAGGTAGAGGACGATTTCCTGCTTAGGTTGAGGGTTACAATTAGGGCTAGTGGTTAAGGTTAGGAGTTAGGGGTTATGAAAAATGTGATTTTGAATGTGAATCAATTGTTTGGTACCCACAAAGATTGTTAAAAAATAAGTGTTGTGTGTGTGTGTGTACATACAAGTGCTAGTAACATATTATGCATTGATCAATATTTCTGGACATAGCTGGAAGAGAGGTTATTTAAATAAGGGTCAGAGATGTGACCATGACAACGTGTGCAATGTCACTATGGAGATAGACATTATGTCACTATGGAGATAGACATTATGTTTCTCGGTCACATTCCATGACTCACACATATACGCTTACCTACACATCAATATTCCTCGCTTGTGATCATTTTTTAAATTTATTTTTATTTTACCTACAAGGGGTTAATAACGATCCATCATAAACGTAGGCAGCGTACAGCTAAGATACAAACCTCTCGTTATAATGAATGTGCTCAATCCTGGCTTTCTATCGATTACTGTCTTCAGGCATCTTTTTAAAAGCGTCTCTCCAAAACAACAATTTATATCTAAACCCAGGCCAATGGGAGGCCAAGCTAGCTGGAAATTACATGTGGGAATAGCTCATCCAACAGAGCTGGCTGGGAGATGATCTATTACCATATCAATATGAATACTTGGGGGCAGAGCAGGTACTGGGTGTTCGGTTCTGATTACCATAGCCAGCCACTTGTAGTAAACCATGAGAGTTTCCTGTCTCCTGTCTCCTGTCTCCTGTCTCCTGTCTCCTGTCTCCTGTCTCCTGTCTCCTGTCTCCTGTTTCCTGTCTCCTGTCTCCTGTCTCCTGTCTCCTGTCTCCTGTCTCCTGTTTCCTGTTTCCTGTCTCCTGTCTCCTGTCTCCTGTCCAGCTCCAGGCATCTCAGCACAGGGGCAGAAACATACCTAAGCTAAATTAATTAAATTGACTCAGAGGTGCCACTTTGGTTTTAGAAGTGTTACTACATTTTTACACAATCCAATATTCCGTCTCTATTTAGAACAAAAAGTAACCAAAAATGCCCAGACACATCAAGTTAGGTAGGAGATCATTATTACATAGGTTTAAGTGGTTAATAAGACAGAACTATATCAAAGTTAATTCAATAATAAATATTTTGTTCAATAATAAATGCTTTTGATTGTTTTCATTGAGACATTATCTAAATCAAATTTCAGCCAGATTGACCAGCCTGCCAAAGGAGCCTGCCCACCTGACCCGCAACAGTCTAGTCAATAACTCAACTCTCTCCCCGACCCCCACCAGTCTAGTCAATAACTCAACTCTCTCCTCGAACCCCCACCAGTCTAGTCAATAACTCAACTCTCTCCCGACCCTCAACAGTCTAGTCAATAACTCAACTCTCTACCCGACCCTCAACAGTCTAGTTAATAACTCAACTCTCTCCCTGACCCCCACCAGTCTAGTCAATAACTCAACTCTCTCCTCGAACCCCCGCCAGTCTAGTCAATAACTCAACTCTCTCCCCGACCCTCAACAGTCTAGTCAATAACTCAACTCTCTCCCCGACCCCCACCAGTCTAGTCAATAACTCAACTCTCTCCCCGACCCCCACCAGTCTAGTCAATAACTCAACTCTCTCCCCGACCCCCACCAGTCTAGTCAATAACTCAACTCTCTCCTCGAACCCCCACCAGTCTAGTCAATAACTCAACTCTCTCCCGACCCTCAACAGTCTAGTCAATAACTCAACTCTCTACCCGACCCTCAACAGTCTAGTTAATAACTCAACTCTCTCCCTGACCCCCACCAGTCTAGTCAATAACTCAACTCTCTCCTCGAACCCCCACCAGTCTAGTCAATAACTCAACTCTCTCCCCGACCCTCAACAGTCTAGTCAATAACTCAACTCTCTCCCCGACCCCCACCAGTCTAGTCAATAACTCAACTCTCTCCCCGACCCCCACCAGTCTAGTCAATAACTCAACTCTCTCCCCGACCCCCACCAGTCTAGTCAATAACTCAACTCTCTCCCCGACCCTCAACAGTCTAGTCAATAACTCAACTCTCTCCCCGACCCCCACCAGTCTAGTCAATAACTCAACTCTCTCCCCGACCCCCACCAGTCTAGTCAATAACTCAACTCTCTCCTCGACCCCCACCAGTCTAGTCAATAACTCAACTCTCTCCCCGACCCTCAACAGTCTAGTCAATAACTCAACTCTGTCCTCGACCCCCACCAGTCTAGTCAATAACTCAACTCTATTTAACTCTGGTTAAATAAAGGTAAAAAAAATTTTTAAATCATAGCACTAATAGTATTGTAGATCCCTAAGGGTCTGTAGTGCCCCAAAACATCCCACTCAGCTTCAGAACCTTGGTGAAACATTCATTATTGGTTTCAGGTGTGTTAGGCCAAGGCCAGAGTGACAACCAATAGTACAGCAGACCCCCAGGGCCAGTGTTGAACAGCCCAGCAGCTAGGGATTACCTAAATAGCTATCTCCCCTGACGTGGGGATGTTTTTAATACAGACTCCTTCAGTCGTACTGTTTTTCCATATAAGGTATCTAGATCTTATGGACGTTTCCCAGTATATACTTAATCGGGTAATAAATCAAATCTAGTGATATATAAGTACATTGCGGAGTGGCAGGGTAGCCTAGTGGTTAGAGTGTTGGACTAGTAACCGAAAGGTTGCAAGATCGAATCCCCGAGCTGACAAGGTCAAATCTGTCATTCCGCCCCTGAACAAGGCAGTTAACCCAATGTTCCTAGGCCGTAATTGAAGGTAAGAATTTGTTCTCAACTGACTTGCCTAGGTAAAATAAAAACATTGTGGGAGGATACCCAGCCTTCCAATTCTTGGCAATGCATTTCTTAGCTGCTAATAATGCATGTCACAGCAAAAAATCAAGCCATGATGAGGTAGAAGGAATTGCCTGTAAGAGCTCCAAGACAGGATTGTGTCGAGGAACAGATCTGGGGAAGGTTAACAAAACAATTCAGCATTGAAGGTCCCCAAGAACACAGCTAGCCTCCTGGCCAAACTGAGCAATTGGGGAAAAGGGCGGTGACCAAGAACCCGATGGTATCTCTGACAGAGCTCTAGAGTTTCTCTGTGAAGATGGGAGAACTTTCCAGAAGGAAACCCCATCTCTGCAGTACTCCACCAATCAGGCCAGACGGAAGCCACTCCTCAGTAAAAAGGCACATGACAGCCAACTTGGAGTTTGCCAAAGGAACCAGACCATGAGAAACAAGATTCTCTGGTCTGATGAAACCAAGATTGAACTTTTTGGCCTGAATGCCAAGCGTCACATCTGGAGGAAACCTGGCACCATCCCTATGGTGAAGCATGGTGGTGGCAGCATCACGCTGTTGGGATGTTTTTAGCAGCAGGGACTGGGAGACTAGTCAGGATCTAGGCAAAGATGTACAGAGCAAAGTACAGGGAGATCCTTGATGAAAACCTGCTCCAGAGCGCTCTAGACCTCAGACTGGGGTGAAGGTTCACCTTCCAACAGGCAATGCAGGGGACATCCTCTGTACCTCAGTTGGTGGAGCGCGGAGCTTGAAACACCAGTGTAGTGGATTTGATTCCTGGTTACACCGTACGTAAAGTTTTTGCACTCGTGGCTTTAAATAAAATAATCTGCTACATGGCAGATATTATTATTGTAGTTGTAGTAGTGTAACACCTGGTATGAGCAGACTGGAACGTCAACAATGTCTAAACCTCCTGCTGTCCTTTTGACCAGATCACCATGTTGGTTTTCTGAAGTAACAAATGGTTGTATAGAAAATAACACTGTTATGTTACTGTAACCAGAGGACCAGTCTGGAAGACCTGAGACTGATGATTATTGGGTTGAATGTTGAAGTACCTCATTGGGTAACAGAGTTGGCATGTACCACATTTTGAAAGATTGACTCTGTATTGCAAAGTGCTGCAGTTCTGAGGGGCCTCCACATTAATCTC
>NC_034175.2:74248518-74288518 GCF_002021735.2 Oncorhynchus kisutch | reverse complement strand
GAGGAGAAAAGAGGAGGAGGGGAAGAGAGGACGAGGAAGAGAGGAGGAGGTGGGGAAGAGAGGAGGAAGAGGGGAAGAGAGGAGGAGGAGGAGTGAAGGAGGAGGAGGAGTGGAGGAGGAGGACAGGCAGGAGATATCCCCAAGTCCTGAATGTGTCCGGTTGGCAGAATGAGGATTCCTGATTCTGTCACAGATACAGCACACAGCATGAGCTTGAGAACAGAAAGCTTTATGGAACCTCACACAACATGACCTTGAGAACAGAACGCTTATGCAATCTCACACAGCATGACCTTGAGAACAGAGAGCTCTACGCAACCTCACACGGCAGACTCTTCATGCTTGATTTAAGGGCCTGTGCCCATCACCTAAAGAGTCCGTCAATCACGCCTCCCCATCAAATCAGGGGCTAAACAGACATTTGTGCCTGGGTGAGGAGACAAGCCTGCCTACAGCCTGCCACACAGGGCCATGATGGGAATGAAGGGAGGTCAATCAACGTCATATTGTAAATGATCTATCCCTTTCAATAAGGAGTTAGAGGGTGTGGAAGAGTGCTTCAAAAGGGTAGAGAGATGGAAAGATCTTTACTTATCATGACAATCTATTCTCTGGTGATTGTAGAGCGTAATGTATTCTACACATCTACTCAATCGTTCATGCACACAACATAGCCCACCCAGCATTACTCACAAAACCAACACATGAAGGATAAATATACTTACATGGAAGATATACGTGAAATACCATGTACATAAAGACACATAAAATCACAGAGAGACGGACCAACACAAATACATCATCATCCTCTCATCATCCTCTCATCTTCATCATCCACTCATCATCCTGTCATTATCCTGTCATCATCCTCTCATCTTCGTCATCCACTCATCATCCTGTCATTATCCTGTCATCATCCTCTCATCTTCGTCATCCACTCATCATCCTGTCATTATCCTGTCATCATCCTCTCATCTTCGTCATCCACTCATCATCCTGTCATCATCCTCTCATCTTCGTCATCCACTCATCATCCTGTCATTATCCTGTCATCATCCTCTCATCTTCGTCATCCACTCATCATCCTGTCATTATCCTGTCATCATCCTCTCATCATCCTCTCATCTTCATCATCCACTCATCATCCTGTCATTATCCTGTCATCATCCTCTCATCTTCGTCATCCACTCATCATCCTGTCATTATCCTGTCATCATCCTCTCATCATCCTCTCATATTCATTATCCACTCATCATCCTCTCGTCATGCTCATCCTCATCCTCTCATCCTCCTGGCATCATCCTCATCATCCTGTCATCATTATCTTCGTCATCCTCTAATCATCTTGTCATCATCCTCTCATCCTCCTGGCATCATCCTCATCATCTCATCATCCTGTCATCATCCTGACATCATCATCTTCATCGTCCTCATCCTGACATCATCCTGTCATCATCCTGTCATCATCCTCTCATCATCCTGCCATCATCCTCTCATCATCCTCTCATCATCCTGTCATCATTCTGTCATCATCCTTTCATCCTCAGTCGGCTGGTTTTCTGGGTGCTGAGATATGAACCTCCAGTTTCACTTCTGCTGTCCTAAACTATTTAAATTCCAAACCGAATGAAAGAGGAATCCTGCCAAGAGCTGAACACAGACCAATTAATTTTCTATTGGACAGTGATATGTGCCCAACTATTACAGTAAATGATCAATGTTTCGTCGTCGTTCAGCCAAAGGCCTGTGTGGATCGAGTTGCAACCAGTAATTAAATGTTCCCTGTGTGTAGCACAGCATCCCTTTCCTCTGACACGTGCTGTTATTTACCATAGAAATCCACTCCTAAATCAAATGTCTGTCGCAACTGAACAGGCTTTTTATGTTCTGACAATAGAATGGAAACCTGCAAGATAACTAGATGAGAAAAATCTCTGGCATACAACTAGTCTTAATTACCAGGAACTGATTTTGACAAGATATTGGCCTAAATTAGTATCCTGTGCCTTCATCCTGGTGTTTAGTATTTCACTAGGATCCCCATTAACTGTTGTGAAAGCCGCAGCTATTATACAGCCTCAAACTATTATACAGCCTCGAACTATTGTACAGCCTCAAACTATTATACAGCCTCGAACTATTATACAGCCTCAAACTATTATACAGCCTCGAACTATTATACAGCCTCAAACTATTATACAGCCTCAAACTATTATACAGCCTCAAACTATTATACAGCCTCGAACTATTATACAGCCTCAGTTATTATACAGCCTCAGCTATTATACAGCCTCAAACTATTATACAGCCTCGAACTATTATACAGCCTCAGCTATTATACAGCCTCAGCTATTATACAGCCTCAAACTATTATACAGCCTCGAACTATTATACAGCCTCAAACTATTATACAGCCTCAGCTATTATACAGCCTCAGCTATTATACAGCCTCAGCTATTATACAGCCTCAGACTATTATACAGCCTCAGCTATTATACAGCCTCAGCTATTATACAGCCTCAAACTATACATTTCCATTCCAAAAAAATATATTACTAGTGTATTTTGGTCATCGTTCCTTGCTGGTTTAACTTTGATTACTGAATTTGTCCTTTTTTAAATTAATGTTTTATTTGATTTCACCTTTTATTTAACCAGGTAGGCTAGTTGAGAACACCTTTATTTAACCAGGTAGGCTAGTTGAGAACACCTTTATTTAACCAGGGAGGCTAGTTGAGAACACCTTTATTTAACCAGGTAGGCTAGTTGAGAACACCTTTATTTAACCAGGTAGGCTAGTTGAGAACACCTTTATTTAACCAGGTAGGCTAGTTGAGAACACCTTTATTTAACCAGGTAGGCTAGTTGAGAACACCTTTATTTAACCAGGTAGGCTAGTTGAGAACACCTTTATTTAACCAGGTAGGCTAGTTGAGAACACCTTTATTTAACCAGGTAGGCTAGTTGAGAACACCTTTATTTAACCAGGTAGGCTAGTTGAGAACACCTTTATTTAACCAGGTAGGCTAGTTGAGAACACCTTTATTTAACCAGGTAGGCTAGTTGAGAACACCTTTATTTAACCAGGTAGGCTAGTTGAGAACACCTTTATTTAACCAGGTAGGCTAGTTGAGAACACCTTTATTTAACCAGGTAGGCTAGTTGAGAACACCTTTATTTAACCAGGTAGGCTAGTTGAGAACACCTTTATTTAACCAGGTAGGCTAGTTGAGAACACCTTTATTTAACCAGGTAGGCTAGTTGAGAACACCTTTATTTAACCAGGTAGGCTAGTTGAGAACACCTTTATTTAACCAGGTAGGCTAGTTGAGAACACCTTTATTTAACCAGGTAGGCTAGTTGAGAACACCTTTATTTAACCAGGTAGGCTAGTTGAGAACACCTTTATTTAACCAGGTAGGCTAGTTGAGAACACCTTTATTTAACCAGGTAGGCTAGTTGAGAACACCTTTATTTAACCAGGTAGGCTAGTTGAGAACACCTTTATTTAACCAGGTGGCTAGTTGAGAACACCTTTATTTAACCAGGTAGGCTAGTTGAGAACACCTTTATTTAACCAGGTAGGCTAGTTGAGAACACCTTTATTTAACCAGGTGGCTAGTTGAGAACACCTTTATTTAACCAGGTAGGCTAGTTGAGAACACCTTTATTTAACCAGGTAGGCTAGTTGAGAACACCTTTATTTAACCAGGTAGGCTAGTTGAGAACACCTTTATTTAACCAGGTAGGCTAGTTGAGAACACCTTTATTTAACCAGGTAGGCTAGTTGAGAACACCTTTATTTAACCAGGTAGGCTAGTTGAGAACACCTTTATTTAACCAGGTAGGCTAGTTGAGAACACCTTTATTTAACCAGGTAGGCCAGTTGAGAACACCTTTATTTAACCAGGTAGGCTAGTTGAGAACACCTTTATTTAACCAGGTAGGCTAGTTGAGAACACCTTTATTTAACCAGGTAGGCTAGTTGAGAACACCTTTATTTAACCAGGTAGGCTAGTTGAGAACACCTTTATTTAACCAGGTAGGCTAGTGGAGAACACCTTTATTTAACCAGGTAGGCCAGTTGAGAACACCTTTATTTAACCAGGTAGGCTAGTTGAGAACACCTTTATTTAACCAGGTAGGCTAGTTGAGAACACCTTTATTTAACCAGGTAGGCTAGTTGAGAACAAGTTCTCATTTACAACTTGCTACCTGGCCAAGATAAAGCAAAGCAGTTCGACACAAACAACAACACAGAGTTACACGTGGAATAAACAAGCGTACAGTCAATAACACAATAGAAAAAAGAGAAAGTCTATATACAGTGTTTGTAAATGGTGTGAGGAGGAAAGGCAATAAATAGGCCATAGAGGCGAAGTAATTACAATTTAGCAGATTAACACTGGAGTGATAGATGAGCAGATGATGATGTGCAAGTAGTGATACTGGTGTGCAAAAGAGCAGAAAAGTAAATAAAAACTATATGGGGATGAGGTAGGTAGATTGGATGGGCTATTTACAGATGGGCTGCCCTGTGCGGTATCTGATAGGCTAGTATCCATAGCGATCAGTGAATCAGAACCTACGTATCTTCACAACATGATCAAAAAGTATGTGGACACCTGCTCCTCAAACATCTCAATCCAAAATCATGTACATTATTATGGAGTTTGTTCTCCTTTCTTCTGGACCTCGCTTTGTGCACAGGTGGAATTAGTCATGCTGAAACAGGAAAGGGCCTTCTCCAAACTGTTGCCACAAAGTTGAAAACACAGAATCATCTAGAATGTCATTGTATGCTGTAGCATTAAGATTTCCCTTCACTGGAACTAAGGGGCCTACACCCGAACCATGAAAAACAGCCCCCGGACCATTATTCCTCATCCACCAAACTTTACAGTTGGAACTATGCATTCGGGTAGGTAGCGTTCTCCTGACACCCTCCAAATCCAGATTTACCAGATGGTGAAGTGTGATCCAGAGAACGCTTTTCCACTGCTCCGGAGTCCATTGGCGGCGAACTTTACACCACTACAGCCGAGGCTTGGGATTGCAGATGGTGATTTTAGGCTTGTGTGCGGCTGCTCGACCGTGGAAACACATTTCATGAAGCTCCCCGACTAACACTTCTTGTTCCAACTTTGCTTCTAGAGGCAGGTTGGAACTCGGTAGTGAGTGTTGCAACCAAGGACAGACGATTTTTAGGTGCTACGCACTTCAGCAAGTGACTTCTGTGAGCTTGTGTGGCCTACCACTTCGTGGCTGAGCCATAGTTTCTCCTAGACGTTTCCACTTCACAAATCAAATCAAATTTTATGTGTCACATACACATCGTTAGCAGATGTTAATGCGAGGAGTGTAGCTAAATGCTTGTAGTAGTAACCAACGAGTAATCTAACCTAACAATTCTACAACTACTACCTTATACACAGAAGTGTAAAGGGATAAAGAATATATGAATGAGTGATGGTACAGAACAGCATAGGCAAGATGCAGTAGATGGTATAGAGTACAGTATATACATATGAGATGAGTAATGTAGGGTATATAAACATAAAGTGGCATAGTTTAAAGTGGCTAGTGATACATGTATTACATAGAGATGGCAAGATGCAGTAGATGGTATCGAGTACAGTATGAGATGAGTAATGTAGGGTATATAAACATAAAGTGATAGTTTAATAGTTTAAAGTGGCTAGTGATACATGTATTACATAAAGATGCAGTAGATGATATAGAGTACAGTATATACATATGAGATGAGTATGTAAACAAAGTGGCATAGTTAAAGTGGCTAGTGATACATGTATTACATAAGGATGCAGTAGATGATATAGAGTACAGTATAAACATATACATATGAGATGAGTAATGTAGGGTATGTAAACATTATATTAAGTGACATTGTTTAAAGTGGCTAGTGATACATGTATTACATAAGGATGCAGTAGATGATATAGAGTACAGTATAAACATATACATATGAGATGAGTAATGTAGGGTATGTAAACATTATATTAGGTAGCATTGTTTAAAGTGGCTAGTGATATATTTTACATCCATTTCCATCAATATCCACTATTAAAGTGGCTGGAGTTGAGTCAGTATGTTGGCAGCAGCCACTCAATGTTAGTGATGGCTGTTTAACAGTCTGATGGCCTTGAGATAGAAACTGTTTTTCAGTCTCTCGGTCCCTGCTTTGATGCACCTGTACTGACCTCGCCTTCTGCATGATAGCGGGGTGAACAGGCAGTGGCTCGGGAGGTTGTTGTCCATGATGATCTTTGACAGTGACAATGACAGCACTAGCAGGGCTGCTCTAGCAGAGCAGAAATTTGACAAACTGACTTGTTGAAAAGGTTGGCATCCTATGATGTTGCCACGTTGAAAGTCACTGAGCTCTTCAGTAAGGCCATTCTACTGCCAATATTTGTCTATGGAGATTGCATGGCCGTGTGCTTGATTTTATACACCTGTCAGCAACGGGTGTGGCTGAAATAGCTGAATCCACTAATTTGAAGGGATGTCCACATACTTTTGTATGATTATTAATAATACCAATAACAATACTACTACTACTACTACGACTACTACTACTACGACTACTACTACTACTACTACTACTACTACTATGACTACTACTACTACTACTACTACTACTACTACTACTACTACTACTACTACTACTACTACTACGACTACTACTACTACTACTACTACGACTACGACTACTACTACTACGACTACTACTACTATTACTACTACTACTACTACTACTACTACTACTACTACTATGATTACTACTACTACTACTACTACTACTACGACTACGACTACGACTACTACTACTACTACTATTACTACTACTACGACTACTACTACTACTACTACTACTACTACTACTACTACTACGACTACTAATACTACTACTACTACTACTACGACTACTACTACGACTACTACTACTACTACTACTACTACTACGACTACTAATACTACTACTACTACTACTACTACGACTACGACTACGACTACTGCTACTACTACTACTACCACGACTACTAATACTACTACTACTACTACTACGACTACTACTATGACGACTACTACTACAACTACTACTACTACTACTACTACGACTACTAGACTACTACTACTACAACTACTACTACTACTACCCAGACTACTACTACTACGACTACTACTACTACTACTACTACGACTACTACGACGACGACTACTACTACTACTACTACTACTACTACTACTACTACGACTACTAATACTACTACTACTACTACTACTACTACTACTATGACTACTACTACGACGACTACTACTACTACTACGACTACTACTACAACTACTACTACTACTACTGTGACGACCCTCCCACTCTGTCTGCCGTATTCTGTCTGTTCTTGTTTCCTTATTAGGATGCCGGTGGGTGGAGTTGGGAGGGTCGTCAGCTTCATGGGAAACACCTGGGCCATGTGTCTCCCAGGATAAATAGACCTCTTCCACATTCATGGAAGAGACTCTCTCCATGCAGACACCTTTGTAGATTGTGTTGTGGTTCTTGGTGGCCTTTTGTTTGTTTGCTTTGGCACCTTTCAACACCCTGCATTATCACATTCATGCATGCAAAACATTCACTTACACTACTGATTACTGATTACACACACCATTGTATATTTTCCTTAGTTGCTTTAGTTAATAAATATATATTTTGTTACTCCTTATCTCCACGTTGTCTCCCTTTGTTACGGGCTTTGAGCCGGTTCGTGACAAGTGGGAGCTCATCCGGGATCTTTGAACTATTGGTTTGGGAGACCGTGGAGGTATGTGTTTGGTTTGCATATTGAGTTTGATAGGCCCAGTATTGGTTGCCTTTGTTGTTTGGTTTGTGTGCTGCGTTGGAGAGAGAATGGTTAGTTTCCAGGCCCTGCCTAGCCTGGAAACTCTTGTTCTACTTTCTGTTGGGAAGTCAGTCTGAGGAGGTGAGTAAATTGGCTGTGTACCTCAGGAGATTTGTGTAGGGTAGTGGAACTTGCTACCCGGAGCTATAGCCTTTTTCCCCTGATAGGCTTAGCGACGTGTTTAAATTTTGGACATGTTGGGCATGGTTAAATGTTTGTTATTTTTGTGTGGTGTCTGTGGACTGAGCAGTTGTCTCGGGGGCACATCCGTGGCTTGGTGGAGTTTGCCAGCATGCTGGGGAGTTCTATTTCCTTGCCAGCGGGCTACAGTGCGTAAATACCCACCGCAAATCTGCACGAAGACTAGGGTTGAGTTATTGTAGGTTTTGGGGAAGCTCCGTATCTCATCTCTCTTCTGTGGTGCTCAGGGTGATTGTCATTTCTCTGGTTGTGGTCTGATGTGCTCAGCAGAGGGGTTGAGCAAGATTATTTACTTATGACTATGGTGTCTCATGTATACAAGTTCATTCGCTTTCCATCAGAGGACCTGTTAGAATTATGTACTAAAGAACAGCCGTTGAAGATCGCTGAACACTACAAGGTTAAATGATTGAAATTAGTGAAATTCTGTTTCGTTGGCAGTGACTATGAATCGTTGGAAGTGACTATGAATCGTTGGGAGTTGTAAAAATTAAGAAGGACCCTGATGTTCTTTTCGTTGGAGTTTGTAGCTGTTGGTCTTTTGTGCCATGTTTCTGAATGTTTACGTGACTGACCATTGTTTCGGGTTGTCATGTTCTATCTTTCCTGTCTGTTCCCTCCTGGTCTTGTGTTCTTCCCTCTTAAATATTGCTTCCTATGCACAAAGGTTGCTGAGGTCTGGGGAGGAGGTTGGTTGGTGCAGGTGGAGGTGTGAACACATAACCCCTCATAATGTCTGTTCCTCCTGGTCGTGTTCTTTCCTCTTAAATATTGCTTCCTATGCACAAAGGTTGCTGAGGTCTGGGGAGGAGGTTGGTTGGTGCAGGTGGAGGTGTGAACACATAACCCCTCATAATGTCTGTTCCCTCCTGGTCGTGTTCTTTCCTCTTAAATATTGCTTCCTATGCACAAAGGTTGCTGAGGTCTGGGGAGGAGGTTGGTTGGTGCAGGTGGAGGTGTGAACACATAACCCCTCATAATGTCTGTTCCCTCCTGGTCGTGTTCTTCTTTCCTCTTAAATATTGCTTCCTATGCACAAAGGTTGCTGAGGTCTGGGGAGGAGGTTGGTTGGTGCAGGTGGAGGTGTGAACACATAACCCCTCATAATGTCTGTTCCCTCCTGGTCGTGTTCTTCTTTCCTCTTAAATATTGCTTCCTATGCACAAAGGTTGCTGAGGTCTGGGGAGGAGGTTGGTTGGTGGAGGTGTGAACACATAACCCCTCGTCAATTTGGGACGCAGAGGCTGTGTCAATTTGGGACGCAGAGGCTGTGTCAATTTGGGACGCAGAGGCTGTGTCAATTTGGGACGCAGAGGCTGTGTCAATTTGGGACGCAGAGGCTGTGTCAATTTGGGACGCAGAGGCTGTGTCAATTTGGGACGCAGAGGCTGTGTCAATTTGGGACGCAGAGGCTGTGTCAATTTGGGACGCAGAGGCTGTGTCAATTTGGGACGCAGAGGCTGTGTCAATTTGGGACGCAGAGGCTGTGTCAATTTGGGACGCAGAGGCTGTGTCAATTTGGGACGCAGAGGCTGGTATGATGTTCCGGGGTCCTTGTTGGTCCCCGGTTTTATGGGGGGGAATGTGACGACCCTCCCACTCTGTCTGCCGTATTCTGTCTGTTCTTGTTTCCTTATTAGGATGCCGGTGGGTGGAGTTGGGAGGGTCGTCAGCTTCATGGGAAACACCTGGGCCATGTGTCTCCCAGGATAAATAGACCTCTTCCACATTCATGGAAGAGACTCTCTCCATGCAGACACCTTTGTAGATTGTGTTGTGGTTCTTGGTGGCCTTTTGTTTGTTTGCTTTGGCACCTTTCAACACCCTGCATTATCACATTCATGCATGCAAAACATTCACTTACACTACTGATTACTGATTACACACACCATTGTATATTTTCCTTAGTTGCTTTAGTTAATAAATATATATTTTGTTACTCCTTATCTCCACGTTGTCTCCCTTTGTTACGGGCTTTGAGCCGGTTCGTGACACTACTATGACTACTAATACTACTACTACTACGACTACTAATACTACTACGACGACTACAACTACTACTACTACTACTACGACTACTAATACTACTACTACTACGACTACTACTACGACGACTACTACTACTAATTATTATTATTACTATTATACGTGCTCAAGTACATTGTCATTTGATTTACTTATATAGTGCTTTTCAAGGACCCAAAGTTACTTCACAGTTATATAACTGACATCCAACATACACCATTCTGGGCACTGAAGAATCATATCCCAAAATCCCTCACTGTCGTTAGGAGGAATCCATTTTTCCACATATGTCCCCCAAGGGAAAACACGTTTATTACTGTTGTTGAATTACAGTTGAAATTACTTTGGGATGGAGGGATGGAGGGATGGAGGTTGGGGTGGTGATTGGAGGGAGGGATGGAGGTTGGGGTGGTGATTGGAGGGAGGGATGGAGGTTGGGGTGGTGATTGGAGGGAGGGATGGAGGGATGGAGGTTGGGGTGGTGATTGGAGGGAGGGAGGGATGGAGGGATGGAGGGATGGAGGTTGGGGTGGTGATGTGAGATATGGAGGGAGGGATGGAGGGAGGGATGGAGGTTGGGGTGGTGATTGGAGGGAGGGATGGAGGTTGGGGTGGTGATTGGAGGGAGGGATGGAGGGATGGAGGTTGGGGTGGTGAATGGAGGGAGGGATGGAGGGATGGAGGTTGGGGTGGTGATTGGAGGGAGGGATGGAGGGATGGAGGTTGGGGTGGTGATTGGAGGGAGGGATGCAGGGATGGAGGGATGGAGGGATGGAGGTTGGGGTGGTGATGTGAGATATGGAGGGAGGGATGGAGGGATGGAGGTTGGGGTGGTGATTGGAGGGAGGGATGGAGGGATGGAGGGATGGAGGTTGGGGTAGTGATTGGAGGGAGGGATGGAGGGATGGAGGTTGGGGTGGTGATGTGAGATATGGAGGGAGGGATGGAGGGATGGAGGTTGGGGGAGGGATGGAGGGATGGAGGTTGGGGTGGTGATGTGAGATATGGAGGGAGGGATGGAGGGATGGAGGTTGGGGGAGGGATGGAGGGATGGAGGTTGGGGTGGTGATGTGAGATGTGGAGGGAGGGATGGAGGTTGGGGGAGGGATGGAGGGATGGAGGGATGGAGGTTGGGGTGGTGATGTGAGATATGGAGGGAGGGATGGAGGGATGGAGGGATGGAGGTTGGGGTGGTGATGTGAGATATGGAGGGAGGGATGGAGGTTGGGGTGGTGATGTGAGATATGGAGGGAGGGATGGAGGTTGGGGTGGTGATGTGAGATATGGAGGGAGGGATGGAGGGATGGAGGTTGGGGTGGTGATGTGAGATGTGGAGGGAGGGATGGAGGGATGGAGGTTAGGGTGGCAATGTGAGATGTGGAGGGAGGGATGGAGGGATGGATGCAGGTTGTTGAGTTGGCAACGGTACTCATCACAAACCCTTTCTGAAGCCTGATAACACTATGATACCCCTTGAGGGTCTGACTCCCCCCTCTCCCCTCTCCCCCCCCCCTCTCCTCCCCCCCTCCTCCCTCCCCTCTCTAACATGTGTAACTGCTCTGATGAACATTATGTGGTGCATATGGAATCTCCGCTGGCTATTCATCCAATCATCACGCATCGTCCCTGACAACCATATCTGACAGCTGTCAGAAACTCATCAAACATCTCCTTCCTTTCCTATGTAGTCCAGCTGATGCTAGCCAATCAGCTAAAGCCAAACTCAGTAGGGATCTGATTAATTAAGGAATTGTTTAATGTGTATCCACGGTAAATTCTCTCTCTCCCCATATCTCTCTCTCATGCTGTGCCTATGGCGTTAAACATATCTCTCTCTCATGCTGGGCCTATGGTGTTAAACCTATCTCTCTCTCTCATGCTGGGCCTATGGTGTTAAACATATCTCTCTCTCATGCTGGGCCTATGGTGTTAAATATACACTACCGGTCCAAAGTTTTAGAACACCTACTCATTCAAAGCTTTTAAAATATTTTTACTATTTTTATACATTGTGGAATAATAGTGAAGACATTAAAACTATGAAATGACACATATGGAATCATGTAGTAATCAAACAATTGTTGAACAAATGCAAATATATTTCATATTTGAGATTCTTCCAACCTTTGCCTTGATGACAGATTTGCATGCTCTTGGCATTCTCTCAACCAGCTTCATGAGGCAGTCACCTGGAATGCATTCCAATTAACAGGTGTGCCTTCTTAAAGTTAATTGATGGATTTTATTTGGTTCTTAATGTGTTTGAGCCAAAAAGTTGTGACAAGGTAGGAGAGTATAGAGAAGATAGCCCTATTTGGTGAAAGACCAAGTCCATACTATGGCAAGAACAGCTCAAATAAGCAAAGAGAAATGACAGTCCATCATTACTTTAAGACATGAAGGTCAGTCAATACGGAAAATGAGAAGAACTTTGAAAGTTTCTTCAAGTGTAGTTGCAAAAACCATAAAGCACTATGATGAAACTGTCTCTCATGAGGATCGCCAAAGGAAAGGAAGACCCAGAGTTACCTCTGCTGCAGAGGATAAGTTCATTAGAGTTACCAGCCTCAGAAATTGCAGCACAAATAAATGCTTTATGTAGTTCAAGTAACAGACACATCTCAACATCAACTGTTCAGAGGAGACTACGTGAATCAGACCTTCATGGTCGAATTGCTGCAAAGAAACCACTACTAAAGGACACCAATAATAAGAAGAGACTTGCCTGGACCAAGAACGAGAAGCAATGGACATTAGACCGGTGGAATTTTGTATTTTAGTCCAAATTGGTGATTTTTGGTTCCAACCACCGTGTCTATGTGGGACGTGGTGTGGGTGAACAGATGATCTCTGCATGTGTATTTCCCACCGTGAAGCATGGAGGAGGATGTGTTATGGTTGTGGGGGTGCTTTGCTGATGACACTGTCTGTGATTTATTTAGAATTCAAGGCACACTTAACCAGCATGGCTGCCACAGCATTCTGCAGAGATACGCCATCCCATCTGGTTTGGGCTTAGTGGGACTATCATTTGTTTTTCAACAGGACAATGACCAAACACACCTCCAGGCTATGTAAGGGCTATTTTACCAAGAAGGAGAGTGATGGAGTGCTGCATCAGATGACCTGGCCTCCACAATCACCCGACCTCATACAAATTGAAATGGTTTGGGATGAGTCGGACTGCAGAGTGAAGGAAAAGCAGCCAACAAGTGCTCAGCATATGGGGAAACCCTTTCAAGACTGTTGGAAAAGCATTCCAGGTGAAGCTGGTTGAGAGAATGCCAAGAGTGTGCAAAGCTATCATCAAGGCAAAGGGTGAAAATTTGAAGAATCTCAAATATAAAATAGATTTTGATTTGTTTAACACTTTTTTGGTTACTGCATGATTCCATATGTGCTATTTCATAGTTTCAATGTAAACATAAAAAAGACTTGACACACACACACACACACACACACACACAGAGAGAAAGAGAAACATAATAATGATCCATTTTGCCACGTACCTGTCTATCATCCATCTGAACTAATTATGTTGGAAGTGTCACTGTGAAAGCCCGTCACGATCCCAGTCCCAGCTGGGGTTTTATTTACATGTCAATAACACACGTCACTGGAGCGGTTGGTAGACGACACGTCACTGGAGCGGTTGGTAGACGACACGTCACTGGAGCGGTTGGTAGACGACACGTCACTGGAGCGGTTGCTAGACGACACGTCACTGGAGCGGTTGGTAGACGACACGTCACTGGAGCGGTTGGTAGACAACACGTCACTGGAGCGGTTGGTAGACAACACGTCACTGGAGCGGTTGCTAGACGACACGTCACTGGAGCGGTTGGTAGACGACACGTCACTGGAGCGGTTGCTAGACGACACGTCACTGGAGCGGTTGGTAGACAACACGTCACTGGAGCGGTTGGTAGACGACACGTCACTGGAGCGGTTGGTAGACGACACGTCACTGGAGCGGTTGGTAGACGACACGTCACTGGAGCGGTTGGTAGACGACACGTCACTGGAGCGGATGGTAGACGACACGTCACTGGAGCGGTTGGTAGACGACACGTCACTGGAGCGGTTGGTAGACAACACGTCACTGGAGCGGTTGGTAGACGACACGTCACTGGAGCGGTTGGTAGACAACACGTCACTGGAGCGGTTGGTAGACGACACGTCACTGGAGCGGTTGGTAGACGACACGTCACTGGAGCAGTTGGTAGACGACACGTCACTGGAGCGGTTGCTAGACGACACGTCACTGGAGCGGTTGGTGGACAACACGTCACTGGAGCGGTTGGTAGACGACACGTCACTGGAGCGGTTGCTAGACGACACGTCACTGGAGCGGTTGGTAGACAACACGTCACTGGAGCGGTTGGTGGACAACACGTCACTGGAGCGGTTGGTAGACGACACGTCACTGGAGCGGTTGCTAGACGACACGTCACTGGAGCGGTTGGTGGACAACACGTCACTGGAGCGGTTGGTAGACGACACGTCACTGGAGCGGTTGCTAGACGACACGTCACTGGAGCGGTTGGTAGACAACACGTCACTGGAGCGGTTGGTAGACGACACGTCACTGGAGCGGATGGTAGACAACACGTCACTGGAGCGGTTGGTGGACGACACGTCACTGGAGCGGTTGCTAGACGACACGTCACTGGAGCGGTTGGTAGACAACACGTCACTGGAGCGGTTGGTGGACGACACGTCACTGGAGCGGTTGGTAGACGACACGTCACTGGAGCGGTTGCTAGACGACACGTCACTGGAGCGGTTGGTAGACAACACGTCACTGGAGCGGTTGGTGGACAACACGTCACTGGAGCGGTTGCTAGACAACACGTCACTGGAGCGGTTGGTAGACGACACGTCACTGGAGCGGTTGGTAGACGACACGTCACTGGAGCGGTTGGTAGACGACACGTCACTGGAGCGGTTGGTAGACAACACGTCACTGGAGCGGTTGGTAGACGACACGTCACTGGAGCGGTTGGTAGACAACACGTCACTGGAGCGGTTGGTAGATGACACGTCACTGGAGCGGTTGGTAGACAACACGTCACTGGAGCGGTTGGTAGACGACACGTCACTGGAGCGGTTGGTTTATCCCTAGACAACCCTTTTACACAGATCGGTTGTGATGCTTCAATATTACGTTACCAGTTATCCTGGGGTTTCAGTCTTTATGCTGAAGACTGCCAATGTTATAATGGTAGTACAATCAATTTGGGCAGTGTGTGTGTGTGCGTGTGTGTGTGTGTGTGTGTGTGTGTGTGCCTGGGTGTGTGTGTGTGTGTGTGTGTGTGTGCGTGTGTGTGTGCGTGTGTGTGTGTGTGTGTGTGTGCACACGCGCCTGGGTGTGTGTGTGTTAGTGTCTGTGCGTGGGGAGAAGGCTGTAGCATAGCAGTTTAAGAGCAAGTAACTGAAATGTCCCTGGTTTGAATCCCCGAGCCGACTAGGTGCAAAAAAATAAAAAACAGTTGTTGTGCCCTTGAGCAAGGAATATTAAACCTAATTGTCGCTCTGGATAAGAGTGTCTGCTCAAAATGTGCCAGGCTTGTCACGGGCTGCAACAACGATAGCCATTTTGCCCGAGGATAAGTCCGTGCCACGCTCCATCACCTCTGCTACAATCATCAAATCAAATCAAATGTATTTATATAGCCCTTTGTACATCAGCTGATATCTCAAAGTGCTGTACAGAAACCCAGCCTAAAACCCCAAACAGCAAGCAATGCAGGTGTAGAAGCAAGGTGGCTAGAAAAAACTCCCTGGAAAGGCCAAAACCTAGGAAAAAAACCTAGAGAGGACAATCAGAACAATATCTATTTGCTTAGATCAGAGGTCATCTGAACCTAATCACAGCCACATGCCTTCTCCCGGCAGGGCGATTTCATATTCTGGAGCCGTGTAAGACGTTTGGTATTGCGTGTAGTTGAATGTATTATGTTGGAGAGTTCGGAGCTGAAACCACCACTCTGCTCTACCGGTGAACCCTTGGGTCACGAGTTCATCGTCATCCTTCATCCTCTTTCGTTTTCTTGTTTTCGTCGAGAGGAGAGGATATCAACGCTACAGTCTGACTTTCTCTGTCTCCAGTGACCTAATGTAGCAGTTTGGCATTGCTTACCGGCAATGAGAAATCTCCCTGATGTGTCTGCAAAGTCCATTGCGCGCGTGCGGGCGATACCAAAACAGAGACGGATCGCACTGAGTCGTAACTAACAGATACAACAGCATCATAATTGATTTCCAGGGCCTATGAGGATATGAGTCGCTGTTGAGCTGTTTTTTTGATTAGCATCCCCGGTTCTATTTTTTTCTGTTGGAGGGATTGAATTAGCAGTGTGTTGTCTGTGAGAAGGGCTCCGTCGAAGGATGGCATGAATACTGATGACTTTACAGAGGAGGCAGAATAACATCAGGAGGCAGGTTACCATCAGGAGGCCGGATTACCATCAGGAGGCAGGTTATCATCAGGAGGCAGAATACCATCAGGAGGCAGGTTACCATCAGGAGGCAGGTTACCATCAGGAGGCAGGTCACCATCAGGAGGCAGGTCACCATCAGGAGGCAGGTTACCATCAGGAGGCAGGTTACCATTAGGAGGCAGGTTACCATTAGGAGGCAGGTTACCATCAGGAGGCAGGTCACCATCAGGAGGCAGGTCACCATCAGGGGGCAGGTCACCATCAGGAGGCAGGTCACCATCAGGAGGCAGGCCACCATCAGGAGGTGGGTCACCATCAGGAGGCAGGTCATCATCAGGAGGCAGGTCATTATCAGGAGGCAGGTTACCATCAGGAGGCAGGTTACAATCAGGAGGCAGGTTACCGTCAGGAGGCAGGTTACCGTCAGGAGGCAGACCACCATCAGGAGGCAGGTTACCGTCAGGAGGCAGGTTACCATCAGGAGGCAGGTTACCGTCAGGAGGCAGGTTACAATCAGGAGGCAGGTTACCGTCAGGAGGCAGTGTATATTTATTCATATACACTGGATTCATTCATATAGATTGGATTGACTCATATATTCAATTCATATAGATTGGATTCATTCATATAAATTAGATTCATTCATATACATTGGATTCATTCATATATATTCGATTAATTCATATATATTGGATTCATTCATATATATTGGATTCATTCATATACACCGGATTTCACCATTTGGATCACAATAATGTGCTTTATTCTGGTTTAATGCGTATTGGCGCCTACTACGATGATGATGATGATGATGATGATGATGATGATGAATATATCATTACGACGACTCTTTGCTCTCCAGCAAACCGAATACAACCTAATGGCCCCCAAATGAACCCACAACATCTCCCACTTCACCCCTCAAAACACATACCATTAACAAGTGATGGGTAGAAAGCTTTCCTGTTATGCTTTCAAAGGTGGGGACAAGAGTACTCGGATGCTTTAAAGATTTTATTTCCCCCTCTCCATCATTAGAGATGTTCCTAATGTACTCTTGTTCACATATTTACTCATTCATGGGGCTACATCATTTTAATGAGCCTTATATGTCTCTCTCGCCCCTCTCAGAGAGAGGGACACAGCTGCATGTGAGCGCTCACATTTTTCACCATGTAAAAAAATAAATAAAAGGATAGATTTGGAGTTAGATAAACTTGGATTTGTCGTCGGGTACATATGCAGGATGTTACCCTCCACAGCATGACCTTCACTCCAGATCAAAACTCCAAACCTACAACCTAATTTTGGCCAAAAATGTACCTGGAGAAATTACTGCTTCCTAGGTTTCCTTTTTCTACGCTATATGGAGAGTGCTCTAGCAGAGACCTGAGGACACCATCCAAACTGGAACTGAGTGAGTAGTGTTTGGTCTGATGCTATTTTGAAAGCCAAGAAGAAAAAGAAATGAAAGTACATTACAATGATGTATTTGACTTCATGGGGACTGAATGCTGAGTTAAGGCTCCCAGGCTTGCAAGGAGAGACCAGATACAAATATTAAATTAGCATTAAGGTGTGAAGTAAAAGACGTTGAGGCCTTTGGGCCCAACAAGTGGCAGGAGTCTTTGAAGCGTCCTCTGAAGCCCCCCCTCCTGCTGTTCAAAGAAAATTCACTGACATTTTCTACAAGAAATCTGCCTCCAGAAATTAAAGCTTCTCCCAAGAGAGTGTGACACCTTCTCCTGTTGCCTGCTGCACTGCTGCTTGGATTCCACCTGGCGATCTGTTCACCGTCTCCCCTGGCTGGTACACATACCCCCACCACACTCCCCCCTCTCTCCCGAGCTTTCACTCGCGTCCAGATCACAGGCACTGTTGGGGCGAGTGAGTCTGAACTTACAACGGCCCTAAGTCGTTATATATTAAAAACATGTTATTGTGCATTTTTACTATTTTTCTATTTGCCTCCTGACTCCTGCATATTTTGTTGACTACAAACGTTCTTTACCCAAACGTGGGACAGACTATATTTGTTCCCACTCTCGGGACTCTGACTCTCTATTGGTTACACAGACTTTTGGCCTCCCATCCTATTCCAACCACCTCTCGTCGGCTTTGTATTCATGTTACCTGACGAAATTGCTGTTTAATATGATCTTGTTGCAATCTGATGCACATTCAGATGTCATAGATCCACACTGCAGATCTCTCCTTGTCCTCTGCCGTGCCTTGATTGTATTACCGCTGATGATATCTGGAAATGTGCATGTACACCCTGGCACATCTACTTTTGCTAGACCCAATTCTGACGTGTGCGCTGATATCTGCTTCACTGATTTCTGCTCTCATATAAAAGCCTGGGTTTTCTGCACGTTAACACTAGAAGCTTATTGCCTAAAATGGATCAATTGTGGGTTCACAGCTCCAATTCAGATGTGTTGGTCATTATTTAGACGTGGTTAAGAAACAGTGTTTTGAATACTAATGTTAACCTTTCTGGTTATAATCTTTTTTGGCAAAACAGATCTTCCAAAGGTGGGGGAGTGCAAATCTTTACCAAAGATCACCTTCAATGCTCAGTTGTCTCCACCAAGTCTGTCCCCAAACAATTTGGTTTGCTGGTTTTCATAAGCGTTAAACTATCAACAAGCTCTTTGTTGACTGTTGCTGGGTGCTATCATCCTCCATCAGCAACAGACTGTACCCTACTTGCCCTAAGCTCTCTCTTGGCCTCTGACACTAAGTCTGAATTTGTCCTGCTAGGTGAACTAAACTGAGACCTGCTTAAACCACCTGACCAAGTCCTAAAGCAATGGGACTCCCTAATTATTTCTCAGATTATTACCAATCCCACATGGTATGACTCCAAACACCCAGAAATTGTTACTCTCCTCGATGTCATCCTCACAAATAATCCTGATAGGTATCAGTCTGGTGTTTTCTGTAATGACCTTATTGATCATTGTTATACAGCCTGTGTTCGTAATGGCTACTCAGTGAAACGACCTGTCCTGATTGGTCATAAATGCTTGCTAAAAAAACTTTAATTAGCAAGACTTCCTTCATGGCCTGGCCACTGTAAATTGGTATCGAATCCGCTTGATCCCCGAAGATACTTGGACCTTCTTTTTTAAATATATTTTCTGTGGTATTGTTAACGAACAGGTCCCCATAAAGAAAATAAGACGTAAAACAGGCCCCTGGTTTGATCGTGATTTTGAAGAGTTGCTCCAAATCAAGAATTGCATTTAGCGAAGAGCTCGGCACACGCATACTCAGGGTGACTGGCTATCATTCAGTCAAATGAGAAATAAGGTCCCTTAGGCTATCCGGAGTTAGTTGAAGTTCCTTGAAGAAGCAGTTCTCTCTCTGTGGGTCTAACCCCAAGAAGTTCTGGAAAACGGTTAAAGACCTGTAGAATAAGGCCTCCTCCTCACAGCTGCACATGTCCCTTAATGTTGATGATGTGTTTGTTACTGACAAGAAGCACATGGCTGAGCTCTTTAATCACCACTTCATTCAGTCAGGATTCCTATTTGACTCAGCCATGCCTCCTTGCCCGTCCAACATTTCCTCATCTCTCACCCCTTCTAATGCGACTATACCAGATGCTTCTCCCTCTTTTTCCCTGACCCGCTACAAAGTTTCTCCCTGCAGGCAGTCCGAGGTGCTAAAGGAGCTCCTTAATCTTGACCCCCAAAAAACATCTGGGTCAGATGGTTTAGACCTTTTCTTCTTTAAGGTTGCTGTCTCTATCATCGCCAAGCCTATCTTTGACCTTTTTAACCTGTCTCTCCTTTCTCGGGAGACAGGGGAGTACCCCTCACCAAGGGAGTACACCAAGGCTTGTTCCTAAGCCCCACACTCTTCTAAATTTACATCAACAACATAACTCAGTCAGCTCAATTTATACATTATTTGCGAGTAACATACATTGTATAAAGAGGCGGTGTTGGTTTAAGATGGCAAACTAGGCTAAAGCCTTGGCAGGAAGCTCTCTCATCCATGATATAGTCTTATGCTCAGCTGGCCCCTCCCCAGATGTTGTGTTAAATGCTCTACAACAAAGCTTTCTTAGTGTCCAACAAGCTTTCTCTACCCTTAACCTTGTTCTGAACACCTCCAAACCAAAGGTCATGTGGTTTGGTTAGAAGAATGCCCCTCTCCAAAGGTGTTATTACTACATCTGAGTGTTTAGAGGTTTGAGGTAGTCACCTCATACAAGTACTTGGGAGTATAGCTAGATGGTGCACTGTCTTTCTCTCAGCACATATCAAAGCTGCAGGCTAAAGTTAAGTCTAGACTTGGTTTCCTCTATCTTAATCACTCCTATTTCACCCCAGCTGCCAAACTACCATTCAGATGACCATCCTACCCATGCTAGATTACGGAGACATAATTTATAGATCGGCAACTAAGGGTGCTCTCGAGCGGCAAAATGTTTTTTACCATTCGGCCATCAGATTTGCCACCAATGCTCCTTATAGGACACATCACTGCACTCTATACTCCTCTGTAAACTGGTCATCTATGTATACCTGTCGCAAGACCCACTGGTCGATGCTTATTTATAAAACCCTCTTAGGCCTCACTTCCCCCTATCTGAGATATCTACTGCAGCCCTCATCCTCCACTTACAACACCCGTTCTGCCAGTCACATTCTGTGAAAGGTCCCCAAAGCACACACATCCCTGGGTTGCTCCTCTTTTCAGTTCACTGCGCGACCGGAACGAGCTGCAACAAATGCTTAAAGTGGGCAGTTTGATCTCAATCTCTTCATTCAAAGACTCAATCATGGACACTCTTACTGACAGTTGTGGCTGCTTTGTGTGATGGATTGTTGTCTTTACCTTCTTGCCCTTTGTACTGTTGTCTGTGCCCAATAACATTTGTACCATGTTTTGTGCTGCTACCATGTTGTTGTTATGTTGTGTTGCTACCATGTTGTTGTCATGTTGTGTTGCTACCATGTTGTTGTAATGTTGCGTTGCTACCATGTTGTTGTCATGTTGTGTTGCTACCATGTTGTTGTCATGTTTTGTTGCTACTATGTTGTTTTCATGTTGTGTTGCTACCATGTTGTTGTCATGTTGTGTTGCTACCATGTTGTTGTCATGTTGTGTTGCTACCATGCTGTTGTTATGTTGTGTTGTTACCATGTTGTTGTCATGTTGTGGTGCTACCATGTTGTTGTCATGTTATGTTGCTACCATGTTGTTGTTATGTTGTGTTTCTACCATGCTGTGTTGTCATGTGTTGCTGCCTTGCTATGTTGTTGTCTTAGGTCTCTCGTTATGTAGTGTAGTGTTGCTACCATGCTGTTGTTATGTTGTGTTTCTACCATGCTGTGTTGTCATGTGTTGCTGCCTTGCTATGTTGTTGTCTTAGGTCTCTCGTTATGTAGTGTAGTGTTGCTACCATGCTGTTGTTATGTTGTGTTTCTACCATGCTGTGTTGTCATGTGTTGCTGCCTTGCTATGTTGTTGTCTTAGGTCTCTCGTTATGTAGTGTAGTGTTGCTACCATGCTGTTGTTATGTTGTGTTTCTACCATGCTGTGTTGTCATGTGTTGCTGCCTTGCTATGTTGTTGTCTTAGGTCTCTCGTTATGTAGTGTAGTGTTGCTACCATGCTGTTGTTATGTTGTGTTTCTACCATGCTGTGTTGTCATGTGTTGCTGCCTTGCTATGTTGTTGTCTTAGGTCTCTCGTTATGTAGTGTAGTGTTGCTACCATGCTGTTGTTATGTTGTGTTTCTACCATGCTGTGTTGTCATGTGTTGCTGCCTTGCTATGTTGTTGTCTTAGGTCTCTCGTTATGTAGTGTAGTGTTGCTACCATGCTGTTGTTATGTTGTGTTTCTACCATGCTGTGTTGTCATGTGTTGCTGCCTTGCTATGTTGTTGTCTTAGGTCTCTCATTATGTAGTGTAGTGTTGTCACTCTTATAATGATGTGTGTTTTGTCCTATATTTATATTGTATTTTTTTTCCATTTTTAATCCCCCGTCCCCGCAGGAGGCCTTTTTGCCTTTTGGTAGGCCGTCAATGTAAATAAGAATTTGTTCTTAACTGACTTACCTATTTTAAATGAATAAAATATTAACTACAAATAAAACAGCAAGTCATTTTTGTTGACAAGCTAACTCAATTAAATCAGTGAAGGCCTAGAGAAAGGAAATATGAAATCCTGGAAAACCAAAATGGAAAGATGTGGGATAGTGGTTATTATAGCTGTTTCTGAAAAGGGTTCACCTCATTAATAACTAATAAAGACAGGGGATAACCTCAGTAGTAACTGATAAAGACGGGTTCACCTCAGTAATAACTAATAAAGACAGGGGTTCCACTCATTAGTAACTAATAAAGACAGAGGTTCACCTCAGTAATAACTAATAAAGACAGGGGTTCACCTCAGTAGTAACTGATAAAGACAGGGGTTCACCTCAGTAATAACTAATAAAGACATGGGTTCACCTCATTAATAACTAATAAAGACAGGGGTTCACCTCAGTAATAACTAATAAAGACAGGGGTTCACCTCATTAGTAACTAATAAAGACAGGGGTTCATCTCATTAATAACTAATAAAGACAGGGGTTCACCTTTAGTAATAACTGTTTCTGACAGGGGTTCACCTCATTAATAACTAATAAAGACAGGGGTTCACCTCATTAATAATTAATAAAGACAGGGGTTCACCTCATTAATAATTAATAAAGACAGGGGTACACCTCATTAATAACTAATAAAGACAGGGTTTCACCTCATTAATAACTAATAAAGACAGGGGTTCACCTCATTAATAACTGATAAAGACAGGGGTTCACCTCATCAATAACTAATAAAGACAGGGGTTCACCTCATTAATAACTAATAAAGACAGGGGTTCACCTCATTAATAACTGATAAAGACAGGGGTTCACCTCATCAATAACTAATAAAGACAGGGGTTCACCTCATTAATAACTAATAAAGACAGGGGTTCACCTCATTAATAACTAATAAAGACATGGGTTCACCTCATCAATAACTAATAAAGACAGGGGTTCACCTCATTAATAACTAATAAAGACAGGGGTTCACCTCATTAATAACTAATAAAGACAGGGGTTCACCTCAGTAATAACTGTTCCTGACAGGGGTTCACCTCAGTAATAACTGTTCCTGACAGGGGTTCAACAGAGATATCCTGTTTATTTCAACACTAATAGGTGTTCAACAAAAGGCATTTTGTGCGCTGCAATACGTTCAGCTCACTCAGCTAAGGCCTCGTCTTAGTTTGAGGAGACAAGACAGGCTAGGGCCCACAAAGTGTTCCATATGGATGTGAACAACAAAAAAAAAACGTTATTTTTTTTTTCATTTTCACAACAGATAACGCCTGGTGCAGAAGTGACACGTCAAATGGTGAAATTCTGACTTGCGTTAAACCCTTACTGACCTACAGATACAGGTGTGGCATACGCCTTGTAACATGGGGATCTGATCGACTTACAGCTGGCTTACATACCAGCATCAGTCAGTCACACGGCGTCCACCCCAGCCAACCCCTCTTCTCCTACCTCTGCTCTCCTCATCCATGTTTGCCAGTTATAAACTACCTGTTTAAGCCCCTTGTTAAAAAAGATACAAATCAGCTTAATTGATAACAGATGGTGTGGAAGTGGAGGGAGTGGGAGAGGGGAAGGGGGTGAGCTTTTAAGGGGTGAAGTGGGCACTCCATGGGATCCAGCTGGTAGCGTATAATAAGCCAGGCTGACTGGCCCTCGCTGGCTGTGTTTTCACAGGCCTGGTTATAGTGCCTTACACAGGGCACAGGTGGGGAGGGAGGGAGGGTGGGGAGGGAGGGAGGGTGGGGAGGGAGGGTGGGCTCCAATGGCCCAGAAATAGCATTACAAAAACGCTAAAACATGGCCACTGTCTGCAAAAGCACATTGACCCTGCCAAAGAAAGGGGAAATAACAGAACAGTTCTGTGCTGGCAAATGGTAACTTTATCTGGCCTCCATTACCAATACAAAGCACATGATGAAAGCTGTTGCTGAAACAGTTGAAAACGCTCCCAAGCTCCACAGCAGTTTACTGTTCAACCTGGCTGTTAGTCATTGACAGCAGTGAAAGTTAATGAGGCAAACTGGATTAAATGTGTTTATAATAGGGTCTAATCTGTTACTGGGTTTCTCTTGAATTCTATATCCGTGTGTGTGTGTGTGTGTGTGTGTGTGTGTGTGTGTGTGTGTGTGTGTGTGTGTGTGTGTGTGTGTGTGTGTGTGTGTGTGTGTGTGTGTGTGTGTGTGTGTGTGTGTGTGAATGAAGTTTTGTACATAGAATATTTATGATACATTTGATATCTGTTTTTAATGATTCAGAGAAACACAATTGCATTGACCTCTGTCATACCTGACCTGTCCTCAAACTCAGACACTAAGAAATAGAAACAATTTCATAAGAAAAATATGGATTAGACTGATGAACCACCATGCGTATTGAACTGAATTATCCTCAGTATGTTTTGTTGAATGCCATCTCTTACAATTCTCATTTGTCTGTTCATTTCTGTCCTCTTGATTATTGTTGTACTGCTCTCACCTCTGGACAAGGTAAAGAAGAGATGAAGACAAGAGCTCTGTCTCTGTCTCTCTCTCTCTCTCTCTCTCTCTCTTTCTCTCTTTCTCTCTCTCTTTCTCTCTCTCTCTCTCAGCCTCTCTCTCTCAGCCTCTCTGTCTGTCAGCCTCTCTCTTAGCCTCTCTCTCCCTCTCAGACTCTCTCTCTCAGCCTCTCTCTCTCAGCCTCTCTCTCTCTCAGCCTCTCTCTCTCTCTCTCTCTCTCTCTCTCTCTCTCAGCCTCTCTGTCAGCCTCTCTCTCTCTCTTAGCCTCTCTCTCCCTCTCAGACTCTCTCTCTCTCAGCTTCTCTCTCTCAGCCTCTCTCTCTCTCAGTCTCTCTCTCTCTCTCTCAGCTTCTCTCTCTCTCTCAGCCTCTCTCTCTCCCTCAGCCTCTCTCTCTCAGCCTCTCTCTCTCTCACTCAGCCATTGTTCCCAGTGATTAGTATGATTTAATTTGAGCTCTGTGTGTGGTCCTTTTTAATGTCAGGTATTTTGCTTAGCAACAGTAGCAATACTGTCACTGACTCGCTTGAAGACATGACTGTGTTCAAGACATTTTTTTAAACTGTATTTTTGGTTAAGGGCTCGTAAGTAAATAACTTTGGTTTGTGTACGGTTTTTTGTTTGGTTTTGTTAAACTGTTCTGGGTTTGATACATCCGTCAACATGGTGGTGTTACTCTTTGTTCTCCCTCAGTGGGGCTTTTTTTTTTTTAAGGAAAATGTCAAAAAATGTCTGAAGGTTGCAGTGTCTCCGCTGTTTCAGTAATATGTGTACTCCTTTTTGTCCACATACACAACAGGAGACCGAGGAACATGCTTTCGGACCAGTTCCCTGTGAGATTCATGCCAAGACATGCCTTTGTCAGGTTGCTGGCGTAGTTTAACATCACACCAGGTCTATGCGTTGTTGCCCTGTCAGTACTGCTGAGCATTGCTTATATTCTCAAGTTGAAAACACAGGTTTGAATCAGCCCCTGCTTGCATCATTGTGAAACCCGATGGATCTTGCCTCTACACTCACACAGTAGTTCTTCCCTGCATGGGCTTCTTGAAGAACTGGCACAGGGGATGGAAACCTAAGCAAAAACTCTTCCGTATTTATCAATCTGACATTTCAACGTTGTTCAGCTAACAATCTCAGTAGTACTTTATGTTTGACAGGTGTTTCTCATACCTCTTAGCAGTCAATCAAAACAAATATACAATTGTAATGTATGTCTGTGTGTGTTTAGATTTTTTTGAGAGAGAGAGAGAGAGAGAGAAGGAGAGAGAGAGAGAGAGAGAGAGAGAGAGAGAGAGAGAGAGAGAGAGAGAGAGAGAGAGAGAGAGAAAAAATACAAAGTGAAGAAACAGAATAATCTCCTGAGCTCTGGACCAGCTGAAATACTACTGGTGCTCTGAGACACATCAGTCTGGTGAGATTATTTTACACACACGAATACTGGTGTCACTTCCTGTCAGCCACATGACTTTATTGAAAGGTTAGTGTCGTCGACAGCCAAGTCACGTCCTCCTACAGCTGATCTTGGCTGAGATCCTCCTCCTGCTCCTAAACATCCGGTCTACGGTCAATGACACTCAACGGTCAACACACGACACAGGAGTTCTCTGTAAAGTCAATTGATGCAGGTGCTGTCTTTATGCACAGACCGTTTCATGTATCTACACTATATGACCAAAAGTATCACACCTGCTCGTCAAACATCTCATTCCAAAATCATTGGCATTAATATGGAGTTGGTCCCCCCGGTTTGCTGCTATAACAGCCTCCACTCTTCAGGGAAGGCTTTCCACTAGATGTAGGAACATTGCTGCTATAACAGCCTCCACTCTTCTGGGAAGGCTTTACACTAGATGTTGGAACATTGCTGCTATAACAGCCTCCACTCTTCTGGGAAGGCTTTCCATTAGATGTTGGAACATTGCTGCTAAGTCTCGCAACACTCATGCCACAACATTTGTACAAAATGAAGATAAACAATCTACATTCTAATGATCTGTCGCTCGGTAAACTGGGCCAGAAGAAATAATAATAGCAATAAGTGTATGGGCTTGGCTCACGACACGACGACAGACGTCATCAGCAGTGGAATAATTATATGGACAGACAAAGTAGGCTTACCGAACAATGGCAAGTAGACAGGCTAAACTACCATTTGGCCTCAGCCAAGTAGACAGACTGAAACAACCATATGGCCTCAGCCAAGTAGACAGACTAAACAACCATTTGGCCTCAGCCAGGTAGACAGGCTAAACAACCATTTGGCCTCAGCCAGGTAGACAGGCTAAACAACCATTTGGCCTCAGCCAAGTAGACAGACTAAACAACCATTTGGCCTCAGCCAGGTAGACAGGCTAAACAACCATTTGGCCTCAGCCAAGTAGACAGACTAAACAACCATTTGGCCTCAGCCAGGTAGACAGGCTAAACAACCATTTGGGCTCAGCCAAGTAGACAGGCTAAACAACCATTTGGGCTCAGCCAAGTAGACAGGCTAAACAACCATTTGGCCTCAGCCAAGTAGACAGGCTAAACAACCATTTGGCCTCAGCCAAGTACACAGACTAAAACAACCATATGGCCTCAGCCAAGTAGACAGGCTAAACAACCATTTGGCCTCAAAGTAGACTGTCTAAAACAACCATTTGGCCTCAGCCAAGTAGACAGACTAAACAACCATTTGGCCTCAGCCAAGTAGACAGACTAAACAACCGTATGGCCTCAGCCAAGTCCACAGAAAATAACTAAATTGTTGTTCTAATCCAATCGTTGCAGCAGCCTCAACCGATACCCCTCCCCATTTCTTTACAGACAGAAGAACTAGCCAGTAGCTGTTTGGAGCACACAGTGTTTCACACTGTTTGAGTGGAAGAGAGACTCATGCTGGCAGCTGAAAATTAATTTGAACACAAAAAAACACTCTTGTCATAATCGCAGTTGGAAAAATCTCCATATCCGTTACGATACTAATTAGTACTCGACAAACCCCTACCTTTAACTTCAATAATCTAAAAACAGCAAACTCCCACCAAAAATATATCATATTCACATATAGTATCATGTTGTAGCTTATTTCACATCGTCTGAGTTTTTTGTTGTATTGTGCCTGCCATCGTTTGAGACACAACATGCTCTTGAATACAAGATGGGTGTCAATTCAATCATAGAAATAGACATCATAGAATGGACCTCTCCCTTTTAGACCACTGGAAATTTAGCTGGTTACACCATTGAAATTGTAACAACATGTTTTACTATGACTATGACTATTCTATTATCTATATGTCTATGATTTCAATACGTTTCCTATGGAGAATTGACCGTATAATTTAAAACGACACGTATTCCCATTCAAGTCAACATTCTCTGATGTGTGGACCTCTAACCATCTTTGAGGTACCAGTTGATAGTCGGAATGTAATGTTATTCCCATTTTAGTACATTTGTTCTCCAAAACATGCCATGGGTCGGCAGGGTATCCTAGTGGTTAGAGCGTTGGACTAGTAATCGGAAGGTTGCGAGTTCAAACCCCCGAGGTGACAAGGTACAAATCTGTCGTTCTGCCCCTGAACAGGCAGTTAACCCACTGTTCCTAGGCATTGAAAATAAGAATTTGTTCATATTTTAGTCTTAGTCTTGACTGACTTGCCTAGTTAAATAAAGGTAAAATAAAATAAATAAAAACCCACCCTGTATTCTAGAACATGTTGTGTCTCAGCCGATGGCGGGCACAACACAAAAACCCCAGATGATGTGTCTAAGCTACTACATATGCAAATATAAAGAAGAAATGAAAAAACATGTATATACTTTATGAGTTTTTAGGTAGTTGACGTTAAAGTTTAAAAATGACATTTTTCTTTCAGAAATGATACAATAGTTTGAGAGTTTATATTTTCCAGTGATGAAGACATGGATGTCTTGACGTATGAGACAAAATGAGTCAACTAAAGACCACCTTAATTCTCAATAAATATTTAATGTACAGAAAGTCCCTTCCTGAGCACTTCTGCAATGAACAAATATGTATGGAAGGTTTCGTTCACATCAAAAGGGGTGCTGTCAAAAAAGGGATTGAATTCAAAACAGATTACCACTATAGTAATTACATTGTGCTTTATAAATTGGCCCAATACACAGACTTAACTGTAATCATGTAACGGTTGTCGTCTGGAGATAGAGAGGACCAAAGCGCAGCGTGGTTAGTGTTCATCATTATAATGGAAAACTGAACACTTCAAAACCACAAAACAACAACGTGACAACCGAAACAGTTCTATCGGGTGCAGACACACAAAGACTGAAAACAACCACCCACAATCCCCAACAGAAAACAGGCTACCTAAATAGGGTTCCCAATCAGAGACAATGACTAACACCTGCCTCTGATTGAGAACCATATCAGGCCAAACAAGAAACCCCACATAGAAACAGAAACTCACGCCCTGACCACACTAAAACAAAGAAAATACAGAAGAACTATGGTCAGAACGTGACAAATCAGGTGTTTCAATAGAGTTCAGGATAAGTGAGGTATTGATTACCGCTAATCGTTAGCATCATGAGTACAGTCAAAAAAAGATCACCTGGAACTTTTAGATGTAATCCGAAAGTAATTAATTAAAGTTGTAAACCAAGAACATTCAAACTTTCAAATATGGAAATACCCCAAAGCTCTCTCTCAGTAGACTACTACTGCACTTTGGCCGAAGGAGTGAAGTCAATTCAATGACAAAGGAATCTTGGTTCAGGAAGTGGCTGTCAAAGGAAAATAAAGACAAATGAATCTTGGTTCAGGAAGTAGCTGTCAAAGAAAGCTTAGAGAGATCCCTCTTCGTGCACAGCCACATCGTCTGTGGAGGTTATACCAGACACATAATACATTTTATTAAATTAACCGGCTTGCAGTGACAATACAAGCAGGATGACTGCAAATAAGTATGCTTTATTGTCACACCAGATAACAGTGTAATGTAAAAAAAAAAAGAGGGCTACAGTGAAACGTGTTGTTTTACAGGGTCAGTCATAGTAGTATGATAGGTGTTGTTTTACAGGGTCAGTCATAGTAGTATGATAGGTGTTGTTTTACAGGGTCAGTCATAGTAGTATGATAGGAGTTGTTTTACAGGGTCAGTCATAGTAGTATGATAGGTGTTGTTTTACAGGGTCAGTCATAGTAGTATGATAGGAGTTGTTTTACAGGGTCAGTCATAGTAGTATGATAGGTGTTGTTTTACAGGGTCAGTCATAGTAGTATGATAGGAGTTGTTTTACAGGGTCAGTCATAGTAGTATGATAGGTGTTGTTTTACAGGGTCAGTCATAGTAGTATGATAGGAGTTGTTTTACAGGGTCAGTCATAGTAGTATGATAGGTGTTGTTTTACAGGGTCAGTCATAGTAGTATGATAGGAGTTGTTTTACAGGGTCAGTCATAGTAGTATGATAGGTGTTGTTTTACAGGGTCAGTCATAGTAGTATGATAGGAGTTGTTTTACAGGGTCAGTCATAGTAGTATGATAGGTGTTGTTTTACAGGGTCAGTCATAGTAGTATGATAGGAGTTGTTTTACAGGGTCAGTCATAGTAGTATGATAGGTGTTGTTTTACAGGGTCAGTCATAGTAGTATGATAGGTGTTGTTTTACAGGGTCAGTCATAGTAGTATGATAGGTGTTGTTTTACAGGGTCAGTCATAGTAGTATGATAGGTGTTGTTTTACAGGGTCAGTCATAGTAGTATGACAGGTGTTGTTTTACAGGGTCAGTCATAGTAGTACGATAGGTTCAGCATAACGTGTCGTTTTACAGGGTTAGCGATTGTAGTTAGGCGCTCCTTGGAGCAAATTATGCTTAAGTTAAGTGCCTTGCTCAAGGGTACATCAAAATATGTTTATCTTGTCTACTCGGGCATTTCGAACCAGTGACCTTTCGGTTCCTGGCCCAACACTATAACTGCTAGGCTACCTGTGGCCTTTCATGATACACAGCATCCTGCTCAGAACCAGGGATTCACAGCATTCCTCTGAAACCCCTCCTGCGCACGTTTCTCTACACGGTGCGATCCCATGAAGGCTTCCAGGGAATACATGAATAGACGTTACAACAAAAGAGGGTCCACCAGCCGCAATGCAAATGACCAGATTATCAAGGTCGGAGCAATCTGTCTGACACTACAGGCCTCGGGGGGCCACTACACCATTATACTGTATCAATCTGTCTGACAGTACAGGCCTCGGGGGGCCTCGGGGGGCCTCGGGGGGCCACTACACCATTATACTGTATCAATCTGTCTGCCTTCAAAAGCAATTCCAGCTCATCAATATTGTGTTATCCCGGAGACACGACGGAGGAGGAGGAGGAGGGAGAGGAGGAGGAGGAGGAGGAGGAGGAGGAGGAGGAGGGAGAGGAGTGAGAGGAGGAGGAGGAGGAGGGAGAGGAGGAGGAGGAGGGAGAGGAGATGGAGGAGGAGGAGGGAGGAGAGGAGGGAGAGGAGGAGGAGGATGGAGAGGAGGAGGAGGAGGAGGAGGAGGGAGAGGAGGAGGAGGAGGGAGAGGAGGAGGAGGAGGAGGGAGAGGAGGAGGAGGGAGAGGAGGAGGAGGAGGGAGAGGAGGGAGAGGAGGAGGAGGAGGAGGAGGAGGAGGAGGGAGAGGAGGAGGAGGAGGGAGAGGAGGAGGAGGAGGAGGAGGGAGAGGAGGGAGAGGAGGAGGAGGAGGAGGGAGAGGAGGAGGAGGAGGGAGAGGAGGAGGGAGAGGAGGGAGAGGAGGGAGAGGAGGAGGAGGAGGAGGAGGAGGAGGAGGGAGAGGAGGAGGAGGAGGAGGAGGAGGAGGAGGAGGAGGAGGAGGAGGAGGAGGAGGAGGAGGAGGAGGAGGGAGAGGGAGAGGAGGGAAGAGGAGGGAGAGGAGGAGGAGGAGGAGGAGGAGGAGGAGGGAGGAGGGAGGAGGAGCGGAGGCGCGGAGGAGGAGGAGGAGGAGATCGATGCTTGTGCGCGCATCTTTTATTCCTTACCTCCCCTTTTTTGTCTCTCATGTCTTTGGGCTGTGGGTGAGTATTTACAATTGGCATCGGCTTGTTCTCAGCAATGGGAATGTGAGAGAGAGGAGAGAGAGCGAGAGGAGAGAGAGGAGCGAGAGAGGAGAGAGAGGAGAGACGGGTAGAGGAGAGAGAGAGGAGAGGAGAGGATGAGGAGAGGAGAGAGAGAGGGCGGAGAGAGAGAAGAGAGGAGATGAGGAGAGAGAGAGAGGGAGAGGAGAGAGGAAGAGAGAGGAGAGAGAGACGGAGAGCGAGCGACTGGGAGAGAGAGAGAGAGAGAGAGTAGATAGAAACCAACAAACAGATAAACAGGGCGAGGAGGGAGAGAAGGAGAGAGAGAAGAGAGAGAGAGAGGGAGATAAATTAGAGACATTTCCAGAATAATTAAGTGGGTACTCAGCAGGGGTACTAACGGTACAGAGATGGCTGGGCCAAACATGTCAGGTTGTGTATGAGATCTTAAATGCTGGGCCAACATTGTCCGTGCATTCGTTGAAGTATTCAGACCCCTTGAATTTGTCCACCTTTTGTTTCAGTTATTATTATTATTATTCTAAAATTGATTAAATTGTTTTTTTCCCCCTCATCAATCTACACACAATACTACATAATGACAAAGCATTTTGGGAAAAGTTTTGAAAGGAGAACCTTCACCCCCAGTCTGAGGTCCTGAGCAGGTTGTCATCAAGGATCTCACTGTACTTTGCGTCTTTCATATTTCCCTCGATCCCGATTAGACTGCCAGTCCCTGCCGCTGAAAAACATCCCCACAGCATGATGCTGCCACCACCATGCTTCACCGTAGGGATGGTGCAAGGTTTCTCCCAGTCCCTGCCACTGAAAAACATACTCACAGCATGATGCTGCCACCACCATGCTTCACCGTCGGGATGGTGCAAGGTTTCTCCCAGTCCCTGCCACTGAAAAACATCCTCACAGCATGACGCTGCCACCACCATGCTTCACCGTAGAGATGGTGCAAGGTTTCCTCCAGATCAAATATAAATGAAACTAAGGTTCATCACTATACATGTTTATTGCTTTGAACTGAACTAATTGGAAAGGATAGTGTTTCCATACAGTATTTTATGAATGGGCCCCATTGAACACATATTAAGGCTGATCTACACACTACATGAGGGACAGAGTTTTACTGTGTGTGTGTTGCAAATGTATTTCTTGCACTTGATGCATGTGTACTTCCTGTCCTTCTTGGGTCGACACACGTCACAGCACTTCTTCCTGTTGCTACCGGCTACCAACTAGAATGATGAAAACACATACACTACCATTGAAAAGATTGGGGTCACTTAGAAATGTCCTCGTTTTTGAAAGAAAAACTGATTTTTTTTGTCCATTAAAATAACATTTAATTGATCAGAAATACAGTGTAGACATTGTTAATGTTGTAAATGACTGTTTGTAACTAGAAACAGCTGATTTTTATTGGAATTTCTACATAGGCGTACAGAGGCCCATTATCAGCAACCGTCACTCCTGTCATTTGAGGACTTGTGAACAGCAGTGTATACACTGTGTCTTATGCCATCTATTGCATCTTGCCGCTCATCCATGTTTTTGTATGTATATATTCTTAATCCCCTTTAGATGGGTGTGTATAAACCACTTGACTGAGAATTGTATGTATATATTCTTAATCCCCTTTAGATGGGTGTGTATAAACCACTTGACTGAGAATTGTATGTATATATTCTTAATCCCCTTTAGATGGGTTGTGTATAAACCACTTGACTGAGAATTGTATGTATATATTCTTAATCCCTTTAGATGGGTGTGTATAAACCACTTGACTGAGAATTGTATGTATATATTCTTAATCCCCTTTAGATGGGTGTGTATAAACCACTTGACTGAGAATTGTATGTATATATTCTTAATCCCCTTTAGATGGGTGTGTATAAACCACTTGACTGAGAATTGTATGTATATATTCTAATCCCCTTTAGATGGTGTGTATAAACCACTTGACTGAGAATTGTATGTATATATTCTTAATCCCCTTTAGATGGGTGTGTATAAACCACTTGACTGAGAATTGTATGTATATATTCTTAATCCCCTTTAGATGGGTGTGTATAAACCACTTGACTGAGAATTGTATGTATATATTCTTAATCCCCTTTAGATGGGTGTGTATAAACCACTTGACTGAGAATTGTATGTATATATTCTTAATCCCCTTTAGATGGGTGTGTATAAACCACTTGACTGAGAATTGTATGTATATATTCTTAATCCCCTTTAGATGGGTTGTGTATAAACCACTTGACTGAGAATTGTATGTATAATTCTTAATCCCCCTTTAGATGGGGTGTGTATAAACCACTTGACTGAGAATTGTATGTATATATTCTTAATCCCCTTTAGATGGGTGTGTATAAACCACTTGACTGAGAATTGTATGTATATATTCTTAATCCCCTTTAGATGGGTGTGTATAAACCACTTGACTGAGAATTGTATGTATATATTCTTAATCCCCTTTAGATGGGTGTGTATAAACCACTTGACTGAGAATTGTATGTATATATTCTTAATCCCCTTTAGATGGGTGTGTATAAACCACTTGACTGAGAATTGTATGTATATATTCTTAATCCCCTTTAGATGGGTGTGTATAAACCACTTGACTGAGAATTGTATGTATATATTCTTAATCCCCTTTAGATGGTTGTGTATAAACCACTTGACTGAGAATTGTATGTATATATTCTTAATCCCTTTAGATGGGTGTGTATAAACCACTTGACTGAGAATTGTATGTATATATTCTTAATCCCCTTTAGATGGGTGTGTATAAACCACTTGACTGAGAATTGTATGTATATATTCTTAATCCCCTTTAGATGGGTGTGTATAAACCACTTGACTGAAGAATTGTATGTATATATTCTTAATCCCCTTTTAGATGGGTGTGTATAAACCACTTGACTGCGAATTGTATGTATATATTCTTAATCCCCTTTAGATGGGTGTGTATAAACCACTTGACTGAGAACTTGTATGTATATCTTCTTAATCCCCTTTAGATGGGTGTGTATAAACCACTTGACTTGAGAACTTGTATGTATATATCTTAATCCCCTTTAGATGGGTGTGTATAAACCACTTGACTGAGAATTGTATGTATATATTCTTAATCCCCTTTAGATGGGTGTGTATAAACCACTTGACTGAGAATTGTATGTATATATTCTTAATCCCCTTTAGATGGGTGTGTATAAACCACTTGACTGAGAATGTTATGTATATATTCTTAATCCCCTTTAGATGGGTGTGTATAAACCACTTGACTGAGAATTGTATGTATATATTCTTAATCCCTTTAGATGGGTGTGTATAAACCACTTGACTGAGAATTGTATGTATATATTCTTAATCCCCTTTAGATGGGTGTGTATAAACCACTTGACTGAGAATTGTATGTATATATTCTTAATCCCCTTTAGAATGGGTGTGTATAACCACTTGACTGAGAATTGTATGTATATATTCTTAATCCCCTTTAGATGGTGTGTATAAACCACTTGACTGAGAATTGTATGTATATATTCTTAATCCCCTTTAGATGGGTGTGTATAAACCACTTGACTGAGAATTGTATGTATATATTCTTAATCCCCTTTAGATGGGTGTGTATAAACCACTTGACTGAGAATTGTATGTATATATCTTAATCCCCTTAGATGGGTGTGTATAAACCACTTGACTGAGAATTGTATGTATATATTCCTAATCCCCTTTAGATGGTGTGTATAAACCACTTGACTGAGAATGTATGTATATATTCTTAATCCCCTTTAGATGGGTGTGTATAAACCACTTGACTGAGAATTGTATGTATATATCTTAATCCCCTTTGAGATGGGTGTGTATAAACCACTTGACTGAGAATTGTATGTATATATTCTTAATCCCCTTTAGATGGGTGTGTATAAACCACTTGACTGAGAATTGTATGTATATATTCTTAATCCCCTTAGATGGGTGTGTATAAACCACTTGACTGAGAATTGTATGTATATATTCTTAATCCCCTTTAGATGGGTGTGTATAAACCACTTGACTGAGAATTGTATGTATATATTCTTAATCCCCTTTAGATGGGTGTGTATAAACCACTTGACTGAGAATTGTATGTATATATTCTTAATCCCCTTTAGATGGGTGTGTATAAACCACTTGACTGAGAATTGTATGTATATATCTTAATCCCCTTTAGATGGGTGTGTATAAACCACTTGACTGAGAATGTATGTATATATTCTTAATCCCCTTTAGATGGTGTGTATAAACCACTTGACTGAGAATTGTATGTATATATTCTTAATCCCCTTTAGATGGGTGTGTATAAACCACTTGACTGAGAATTGTTAGATATTACTGTTAGATTACTTGTTAGATATTACTGCAGTGTCGGAACTAGAAGCACAAGCATTTCGCCACACTTGCATTAACATCTGCTAATCATGTGTATGTGAACAATAAGATTTGATTTGAGGCCTGTTCCGTGTATTCAACAGCTGAGTTGGGAACACTGGCTTGTGCTTTCTTACTGATCCTACCATTGTCAGCTTCCTCTAGAAGATCTCCTGTCATAGCAAAGTAAAACAGTTATCGTATTTGATGTCCCTGTGTCACATCCAGGATGACCCTTATCCCTTGGTTCTTCTCCAGGGCTCCTCCATCTGGCTTCTTCATATACACTTGCAAGTTCCACACATATGATGAAGCAGTATCATAGGCAGGAGCATCACAGGCAGCAGCATCACAGGCAGCAGCATCACAGGCAGCCCAGATCTTGATTTCATATTTTGCAGGTTTAGACGGTATGTACTGCCTGAAGAGGCAGCGGCCCCTAAATGGCATAAGCTGCTCATCAGCAGTAACGTTAGGCACAGGGTAGTAAAACAGGGGAAGCCGGTTCCCCCACTTATCCCACACTGACCTGATTGCAGCTAGCTTTTCTCTCTGCCGCCGAGCTGGTCTGGTGTCTCGGTTATCGAAGCGGATAATCCTGGAAATAATGTGGGAAAAAAAGCTGTCTTCCAGTTTCTGCATCCCACGGGGATTCTGTGATCCCCATCGGATCTGAAAACACCAAGCAAGGATAAGAACCCAAAAGTATGCAAGTAAATGAGTTTGGGCCATCTCATCTCTCTCCAAAAAACATGGTTTCCCTCCAAATTAGTGCAGCACAGAATGAGTTTCTGGATGGTGTCTGGGATGAACAGTTCAAAACACTACATTATGTCTCTCCTCCATCCGCCTTGGCAGCCATGAGGGGGGCTCATTCCTTGGGCAAGAGATTCGTTCAATTACCCAATATTTTTACATCCACGCAGGCTGCTGATGAGCTGGTTGCTGACGGGCTGGTCCTGGGATTGGCTGATGATGGGATGGCTGCTGATGGGCTGGTCCTGATGCTGGCTGCTGACTGGCTGGTCCTGGGGCTGGCTGCTGATGGGCTGGTCCTGTGGCTGGCTGCTGATGGGCTGGTCCTGGGGTTGGCTGCTGACTGGCTGGTCCTGGGGCTGGCTGCTGACGGGCTGGTCCTGGGGCTGGCTGCTGATGGGCTGGTCCTGGGGTTGGCTGCTGATGGGCTGGCCCTGGGGTTGGCAGAAGATCAATCTCATCCTTTTCTTCCAACTCACTGTCAGACTCCGAATTGACAGAGACACAGAAAATGATTCATCTCCAAATTGGAAGACGCTCTTTCCAAACTGGCTTCTCTCTCTGTGAAAATTATGTCTAAGTCCCACGGAGCAGAGATAATTACTGCCAAACTGATTGATTGTGGTAAGGAGCCACACATGCAAAGCTATTTCTTTGTTGTGTCCTTCCCCCAATTTGCACCTGGCTAAATATATATATTTATATTTTTACAATTTATCATAATAATGTATCAAAATAAAGCAGGTACACAGTATGCACCTAATTAACATGTGTTATTTTACACCTGATAAGGACCGACGCTGGAGATGAGAGCAGGTACGGAGTCAACATTTATTCATTAACAGACAGGTAACAAAACAGGAACGGCGTCAGCACATGGGTAAACAACAACAAACGGCAATGAATGGGGAAGCAGGGAACAGAGATATAGGGGAGGTAATGGTGAAGCAGGGAACAGAGATATAGGGGAGGTAATGGAGAAGCAGGGAACAGAGATATAGGGGAGATATTGGAGAAGCAGGGAACAGAGATATAGGGGAGGTAATGGTGAAGCAGGGAACAGAGATATAGGGGAGGTAATGGTGAAGCAGGGAACAGAGATATAGGGGAGGAATTGGAGAAGCAGGGAACAGAGATATAGGGGAGGTAATGGAGAAGCAGGGAACAGAGATATAGGGGAGGTAATGGAGAAGCAGGGAACAGAGATATAGGGAGGTAATGGAGAAGCAGGGAACAGAGATCTAGGGGAGGTAATGGTGAAGCAGGGAACAGAGATATAGGGGAGATAATGGTGAAGCAGGGAACAGAGATCTAGGGGAGGTAATGGAGAAGTAGGGAACAGAGATCTAAGGGAGGTAATGGTGAAGCAGGGAACAGAGATATAGGGGAGATAATGGAGAAGCAGGGAACAGAGATATAGGGGAGGTAATGGAGAAGCAGGGAACAGAGATCTAGGGGAGGTAATGGAGAAGCAGGGAACAGAGATATAGGGGAGGTAATGGAGAAGCAGGGAACAGAGATATAGGGGAGGTAATGGAGAAGCAGGGATCAGAGATATAGGGGAGGTAATGGTGAAGCAGGGAACAGAGATATAGGGGAGGTAATGGAGAAGCAGGGAACAGAGATCAAATCAAATCAAATCAAATTTGATTTGTCACATACACATGGTTAGCAGATGTTAGTGCGAGTGTAGCGAAATGATTGTGCTTCTAGTTCCAACAATGCAGTAATAACCAACAAGTAATCTAGCTAACAATTCCAAAACTACTACCTTATAGACACAAGTGTAAGGGGATAAAAAATATGTACATAAAGATATATGAATGAGTGATGGTACAGAGCGGCATAGGCAAGATACAGTAGATGGTATTGAGTGCAGTATATACATATGAGATGAGTATGTAAACAAAGTGGCATAGTTAAAGTGGCTAGTGATACATGTATTACATAAGGATGCAGTAGATGATAGAGTACAGTATATACAGTGCCTTGCGAAAGTATTCGGCCCCCTTGAACTTTGCGACCTTTTGCCACATTTCAGGCTTCAAACATAAAGATATAAAACTGTATTTTTTTGTGAAGAATCAACAACAAGTGGGACACAATCATAAAGTGGAACGACATTTATTGGATATTTCAAACTTTTTTAACAATTCAAAAACTGAAAAATTGGGCGTGCAAAATTATTCTTATTATTAAATTATTAAATTATTATTAACTTAAGGGGGCTGAATAATTTTGCACGCCCAATTTTTCAGTTTTTGATTTGTTAAAAAAGTTTGAAATATCCAATAAATGTCGTTCCACTTCATGATTGTGTCCCACTTGTTGTTGATTCTTCACAAAAAAATACAGTTTTATATCTTTATGTTTGAAGCCTGAAATGTGGCAAAAGGTCGCAAAGTTCAAGGGGGCCGAATACTTTCGCAAGGCACTGTACTTGTCAATACACACAGATTTGGGAGGTGACTTCCCACAGTCAAAGTCCTGCAATAAATGCTACGATGATGCTAATATTTGCGTAAACTCAGCACAGTTGTGTTCTGTGGATATCACAGAGTAGACTCATACTCCTTTTC